>NW_017805372.1:478213-518766 GCF_001891065.2 Hippocampus comes | reverse complement strand
GGGGGGGGCTCTAAAAATCTCTGGTGAGGAGGTCTGATTCAAAAAAAAAAAAAAAAAACTGGAAGACACTCATCTTGTTTTTTTAATAAGCTACAGACAGCATAAGCACTCTGACCCTGTTTATTGTTCTTCCAAGCTCAGCCTTTCTGGACCATATGCTGCCTTCCTCATTAAAGAAAACAGGCACGCCATCTCTCTCCTTGAGTAAAGCCTGATGAGTATCCGTCTCTGAGTCACGATACCTATTAGTGTGGAAATAAAGTGGCCAATTCATTTTCATGGGTGTTTGTGTGTAGTCTCCATTCAAAAATGGATTTGTATGTGCGCACCCTTTTTCGTATACAGTGGATATAAGCCTTGAAAAAAAATAAAATAAAAGAGACAAGGATGAAGCATTTCAAAACTATATATTGTGTCAGGTTTCATCTTCTGAAGCTTGTGTATGTGATTTGTTGTGTTGTTCTTTCTCCCTGGCATGTGGCCGTTTACCAGAAGACGGATCTTGCAAAGTTCCTTTTTTCTGACCAATCAGCAAAGTGTGCGGCTCCGCCCACTGCATTTTCGACCTGCGACCGCGAGGGTGCCAAGAGTGGTGCACGTATCACTTACCAGTGAACCAAGTGGCTGATAGGCGGGACTCTTAAAAAAATAAATAAATAAAAATCCGACCTCTCTCTCTCTCGCCACTAGACACAAATAAATCATCCATCAGTGAGCCCCAGTGGAGACGTGGAAGTTACAAAGCCATGACTGTTTCCAAACCCACTGCCGTTAGCACCTGCAACTCAACGCGGATACGTTCAGGAAAGTTGAACCATGAGCTTCATTAAAACTCATTCAGTACCAGCCAATTCGAGACCAAGTCTGAAAAGACGTTTAAAAACGTCTTTGGGAGTGAATGAGTTAACAGTTCTGTTGTATGTATGTACATACACAAGTAGACTAGACCAGTGAGGGAGAACAAAGATGTCTTGTGTCAATATCAAAATGAGTGGCTAATTCCCGAGGCTTCATACTTCATTCCAAAACGCAGCCCAGTCATTTCCCCCTCATTCATGGTTGCCATAGCGACAGCCTTCACTTTGGATAGGGTGAGACTTTACCATGGTGTCAGTGTGTGTGTGCGTGCGGGTTGTGATGTAGGGAGACGGGTGGGGGGTGGGCGGGGGATCACACTTCCTATCTGTCAAGCCTATATTCACACCGCTATTTGATGCCTTGGACAGCAGGGCGACAGATACCAGAGAGCGGAGGCCCTTCGACAAAATTAAGTGTCATCCCGTTCAACCCGGCACGTGAAGAGCAACGACCCGACTTCTTTTGCTGGGGAAAAAAAGGGCTGAGACGGTACTTATTTTCGAATCGGCAACTCTGTGTGCATTGTTATTAGGATGACAGGAAAAAAAAAACAAAAAAACTAATCCGGCAATTTTGACCACATTGAAAGGATTGCTTCATAAATCCAAAGGCATAATTCAAGTCATTTTTAAGAGGTTCCAAAAAGCATTCTGGATTTATTGCCGCCCCGAAGGAGGTTATGTTTTAATCCCTCTTTGTTAGCAGAATTAAGAAACAGTATTTTCGGTATTTAAAAAGATAAAAGGTTTTCACGAAAGAAATTTGCATGTTCATGCTCATGTTCGCATTCCGACATTTTACATTTCAGTAATTGGCAATAGGTTAAAGACTTACTCCTAATTTTTTAGGCGAAAGTGAGAAAAGTTCTGAACTCCTATTTCCATGCTATAACTGAGATTCCCATTGTCGATGTGGCGTTGAACTTCTTGATACAAATTCGTTGCTTTTGAACTACAGAAACGGCAACGCTGCCCCCGCAGCCGGCAAATGCGCTCTCCATTTTGGTTCACTTGCTTGAAAGGCACAATGAACCGACCAATCTCCTCCCCGATTAATATTTGGTCATTTTGGGCACGTTCTGTTCAGTAAATGTCAACGCGGTGAAATCCGATTTGGATCACGAGAAATGGACGTGCAGATAAATATAAGGACGACATCGGATTTCGACACTAAGACCTGTTGTGAAAATCCATCCTGAGGTGTGAGAGTATGATTACAACGCACGGACACTCGGGGTTGGGGTTAATTTCTGGAGAACTATCCTCTCGCAAGGGGTGTTTTCCTCCGTCAATACCGTACGCGCAAGATGACGAGAACGACATCAACACGTCGCTAAAACTCCCACCACCTGCCCGGCAGCAGACAAATACAAACGCGGTGCGCTCTTACGCGGCTATTTCTTTAATCTCGGCGAATCGCTCAGCTTCTGCCTGCGTTCTTGCTCCCCGCAGTCAGGCCATCCATCATCATTAGCGGGTGAATAGACGACCTGTCGACACCTGCAACTACACTCTCTCTCCTTTAACTCTCTGGAGAAGAGAGGAGAGGAGAGGCAAGGCTTCAAATAAAAGACTATGTCAAAAAAACAAAAAAATTTAAATTAAAGGAAGCCATCTCCCCCTCAACATCCCAACCACACCACCTGCCCGGCAGCAGACAAATATAAACGCAGTGCGCTCTTACGTGGCTATTTCTTTAATCTCGGCGAATCGCTCAGCTTCTGCCTGCGTTCTTGCTCCCCGCAGTCAGGCCATCCATCATCATTAGCGGGTGAATAGACGACCTGTCGACACCTGCAACTACACTCTCTCTCCTTTAACTCTCTGGAGAAGAGAGGAGAGGCTTCAAATAAAAGACTATGTCAAAAAAACAAAAAAATTTAAATTAAAGGAAGCCATCTCCCCCTCAACATCCCAACTGTCGCTGAAATCGAAATGACGAGCGATCAATACAGTCACCTATCTTGTATTGACTAGCGGCAGACCAGAGGGCAATATCTTAATGTGTCTCAATTGGTACAGAGCAAATTAGAGCATCTCCAAATCAATTCAACAATTGGCCAGCAACATCCTGACTTCGACGCCATCGCTCTCAAATCGAGCGCCGTATGGATCTTTGAAGGTCGTACCACTTCCACAACATTAAATCACCTCTTCAACTGTTACTTTACTAGCACGCGGCGATAGTCTGGTCCGGGCTCAGACATGCCAAAAGGAAAACCAATGGGGGAAACTTGAAATCTGAGCACCCTATGATGAGTTTTACTGTAAAGTTGGCGCAGAGTAGCAATGCCAAGACATCAGACTTTACCTCAGGAAGCATGTTAACAATTAACCCTACAAGCCTGTTTTTGTGTGTGTGCGTGTGTATTGCAAAATCATTTAAAAAAAAAAAAATATATATATATATATATATATATATTAATAATAAATTAAAAAAAAAGTATACACACACACACACAATTTTCAAAAAAAATCTCTTGTGATAGAGAAAAATCTGTACCATGAATAACAACATCTCATCCCCTGTCCAAAATGACACAAGTCAACCGAATATCACTCGGTTGAGCCTTCGCAATTGACCTCAACTCCCAAAACATTGAGCTATCGACGGCGGCAAGGAGCCGACGGATCTCGGTAGAAGGCGGGCCCGGAGCCAACGGAGAAAGTTGAAAGGGCGTCAAAGAGCTGAGATGGAAGATACGGAGCAAAAAAAAAAAAAAAAAAAAAAGGGAAGCGGAGAGACGGGAGGAGGACGAGCAGAGGACAAAGTATTGTCTCCTGTTAATATGTAAAAATAACTCTGCTGCTGCCTGCTGGAGGAGCTAACTGGGTCACACAATTCCCACAGAGGGAGAGCGAGAGAGAGGGAGGAAAGCGGTATCGCATTGATTTTGTCTGTGCCATCAACGTAAAACATGTCAGTCTCCCACAATCGGAAGAAAGCTTGGGAGGCGCCATGAAACGTTTTAGGTTCAGGCATCTTGAAATCCGAGCGCTTTATTATCGAGCCACCTAATCCCGCTTTGTTCAATTTTCCTTGCTTTGTTTTCCCCGTCCCCTTGCTCGCTTTTCTTATGCGCCCCTTCCCCCTTTCCCCCCCCCCCCCCCCTTCATCGACAACTAATCCTGCGCATTCCAAACGAGTTGTGTGATGGAAGGGAAAGAAAACATTGAAATGCATCACCTCGTTGAGCATCTTTGGGCACGATTCGTGCCGGTTGCAGCGCAAAGGCACAGCTTGAATGCCGTAACCTGTCAATGTGGGCTTGACGTCACGGACCGCGGTACAGATTGCACCAATGATTTCAAAGCCAAACACGGAATCCGGAAACTAATGTCGTCATCGCTACCCGATGGAGTGCCACGATTCCAATTTGGGAGGAGTCGATGTTTACTTACAGCGACGAATCAAACACACGATTGCCTTGATATAAACGACTGGCGATAAAGAAACACGGCTCCTAGTTTCAAAATAAGCACGCGGATGTGTATCCGGATCCAGTTGTGTCCGAGGAATCGTTTCCCCGTTGCGCCGGCCAACAAAGCGGCAATAAGGTGAACTCATAAAGCGTTAATGAGTGTGGTTCAGCAATTCTGAGCGGTAATTAAAATGTTCACGCTGACAAAACGCTGCGAGCATGCAACTCGTTTTGCAAGCGCTTTTTTAGCGTGTGTGCGCGCTACGGCCGTAGAGGAGACATATTTGTGAACCGAGCGTCTACAAATAAACGGCAATCTTTCCGCCCGAGTCTGGCATCACGATACCGTCGTTCCGATCGCTTGCTCAATCGTCATCCAAGTTGATAGAACGATTGTCCCAAGTTTTCAATGTCAAACTGTTCAGCGCGACGCACCGCTCATATTTTAAGTGTCGTCAAAGTGGATCAAACCACCGCCGCCGCCGCCACTGTTGTTGAAGATGAATCAGAGCCTGAAAGCAATACAAGCCAGCGTGCTAAATGGATTAACCCAAAGTGCTGCTCTGAAATTGGCAGCGTTGCATCTTAGCTGGCTGAAAAGGGCCAACAGAAATAGCCGGGCTGCCTGAGCTGACCTCGCCACAGCGCGCGCAATCCAATCTGCATTTTGCATCAACTGCGCGTCTACGATGCCAAGATGGGCATGTTGTCGTGGTCGGAAAGGGGAGCAAAATACCCGCATAAAATACGCACAGGCTAATTCGAAAATCACGGTTTTATGCAGACGTTATCTGTGCACTTGCTCACGATTGCCAGGGGTCTCATGACGTTATCGTAGATGCCGACAGATTAGCAAGCGCGTAAACCGGACATTCTGGCAACGATGGCGACGGTTTAATGATTGCGAGGGTTTCACAACACCAGATGAAAAGCCACGGAAAGAGATCATCTGGCACAGAAGACGTGGTCGGCAATGAGGACCACCAGGACGATTTTGACGCTTCCGCACAATGAATAATCTCAATTTTCTCATCCCGATTATGGCGTCTAAATCCAAATGTTGAGAGTTCAGGAAAGGATAAGCCGAAATACGGATGCACGCGCCAAATCGATACTTATTTGTTTTTCACAAGCCATTTGTGTTATTGAGAGGATTACTTTTTAAGCTCCATGGGCAGGTAGTGTCAAAATGATTTTTGGCATCTTCCAGCAGACGGGTCATAAAAGGCAACCTTTCTGCCGCTTACAGGCAGTTGATATGAGGACTTGCAACCAGCGCATTGGGTTTTTTTCCCTCCGCTTATCTTTGAGTGTGTATACAGGTTCCCCATATACAACAGTAGTCTGGTTAAAATGGAATCTTACCAAAATGAGGCGACAGTATTGGTATTATTTTGTCAACCATGCTGACGTTCTACTGTCGTATTTGTGACTGAGTGCGTATGACTTGAAAAAAGGTGTGGGCTGTGCCCGGTGAGTGACGTGTTAAAAGGCTAACCTATTAGCTAGCTAGCTTGCTTGTTTGTTGAGAGTTCCGTACGGCTTATCGGCAGCTCGTGTATGAATCTGCTTGCCAATTTTTTTTTTTTTCTTAGCATTTGTTTCATAAAGTGAGTCGAGCTGTACCGGTGGTTGTCAACTCGTCACCACTTGCGGAGAAATTACAATACATTGCAGCTAGCAATGGTCGGCGAGATGAATTAGCTAACGTTACTTTGCGCAGGCCATCGTCGAGGCGCTAATGTGGTAAAGCGTTGACCACGGTTTATCTTCCTTGCGACTCTTAAGAGTGAAATGATTCCAAATTTTCTTCCTGGCTCGCTTCGTCATGTCAACGTATCTCGACACGGAAAAAAAAACAACAACAAAAAAAGCATCCTTGCGAAGCCTCGACGCAGGGACTTTGCTTCTGTCTTTCTCAGACTCTTCATTTCTCGACATACTGTACACGGAGACGTCAATGCTATTGTCCGCTACAGTCTCGTTATTGCTTGTGTCTTTGCCGACTGCCCGCTCTGAAAGCAAAATAACAGCAGATGGTGTCGATGCGGCGGCTTTCCTTTGCGATTGCTTTTTTTTTTGTTCTCTCACTTCCCTCGCAGCCTCGTACTGTTGAGATTCTGACCGTTATTAAAGCCTGCGATAAGGTAGACAATCACTTAGTTTTTCAGCACCATGGACAGCTAACGTTGCTAATAAACAGATGAAGTCGACAAGAGGAATCAATTACGACAGGACGCGTAAATGAGCAGATAGCGGCGGCCTCTTGCTTTCCTTTCACCCTCTTGTTAGGCAGCTCCGTACTTGCTGAAGTTTTAACATTCCAGACACTCAACAAGCTCATTCGTGACATTTCAGACCTCTTTTTTAGCACGTTTAAAAGCCCACGTTTGCTTCCATGACCGATGGGGCGTCAGAGTTCGTCGGAGTTCATAGATTTTCGCAACATCCTGAACACCGCGAGCGCAAAGAACAGTGGTCGGATCTATTAAGATGGAGAACACAGGCGGGGGGCTTGGCGAGGGATGCTGGCGGAACACCAATCAGCCTTGACGAAGCGTCAAGGCTCCGGATCAATGACTCATTTGCGAGTGAGTGAGCGAAAGCTCGCGACATCGTGAAAACCCAGACACTCACAAAGCCTTAGCGTCAGGGCGGCGCAGTGAAACCTGCGAGATGTTGAATTCACTCCACAAAAGTGTTTGAATAAAACATCCAGCAAAGGTTAATTTGATACACATCTGCTCGATAACAGAAAAAAAAAGGAGACCGTTTTGACTCGTGGAAAAGTCAACTCGAAATGGAGAGAAGCCAAACAAGCAGCAGAGTGACAGCGGCCCGCGCGCGCGAGGCAAGCTGAAGCGGATGCGCGCGCTCAAGTGAGACGACGATATGGCTCCAAAAGATCTCTGGAGAAATACGGCGCAAGCTTCAGTGCGAGCTTTGTTCAACGTGTTGGGGCTGTGTGCTCACTCTGTTGCTTCCACTCCGTTTTATTTCCTCCCCGCAGCAAATAAGACAAGTCGGAGAATGCCATATTTCTGCCCAGGGTACATGTAATTGCACAAAGCGCCCATTTAAAAAAAAAAAAAAAAAAAAAAGATCTTTCAAAACAACACACTAGAATGTAAGTTGCGATCGTTGAGATTTCCACAACACACCACCGGCGCAGTCGACGTGACCTCGGTAAGACTGACTGATTGGCGGGTTTGAAGAGAAAGTGCCGGTAAACATTTCAGCATCTTAAGAAAGAACAAAAGCTGTCGCCGTTTCTTTCTTCATCCTTTTTTTTTTCTCTAAATACGACGAGGAAATTGTCTATGGCACGCGCCAAAGAAATACGTTAGGAGAAGACCAAGTTTAAAAAAAAAAAGTTCACCAAATCCCTGGTCTCTATCAGAAAACAAAAACAAAAAAAAGAGCAATCGAAATAACTCCTCCTCGCCAAACTTACCGTCCAGCTTTTGATCAATAGCATACATTTGTACAGAAGCGCATATTCTTTTAATGGCTATCCTCTGCTATCTGCGTGAGTGTGTGTACAGAGCGAGGCGAGATGAATGCCATAAATCCTCCTTTATTAGATAAATGTCCTAATCAGATAAAGGCAACTCTCTCTCTCTCACACACACACACACACACACACACACACACACACACACACACACACACACACACACACACACACACCCAGGGAACCTCGCTGATAATCTGCACGACCAATTATGGGGTGGGTGATTCGCCACAGCTTAACATGAAAGCGGCAATTCATCTGCTGACAACAGTCAAGAGGTCACAGTGGCAGAGAAGAAACGTTACGCGTAGTTACACGTGGTTGCACACGCAAAAAAAAAAAAAAAAAGAAGAAAAAGTCTTAATATGTCACTGTTTAAGTCAATCATTTTCGCCACAGTTTTCGAGGGGAGTTACAACATGACTCTGTACTCATTGTCAGCGCCTGGGTGCCTTGCTCTATGGCACTGCGACAGCGGTACCCATTTGTCAAACCATAACAGGATTCAACCTGGCACACATCCAGTTCAAGTCCGAACATGGTCCGCTTGCTTTAAGTAGCCTGGTTTTCCGGGAAGCCTGAATGAGGGTAAGCTATGATTTCCCTGGTCTAAGCTCTTTTCAACAACAACGCAAAGGAGAAGAGGAAGTGAACGCGGTCGAACGTGACAAAAGGAGGGGAAAAAAAATGGAGAGAGCACGCTGAGATAAGGAGGCTGTTTAAATAGGTTATCAAGACGCGGACGAGCTGTGTTCCAAGGCACCGCTCAGAGTGTGAGAAGCATGTGCGAGCACCGACACGGCGGGGCACAGAAAGTGAGAGCACAGATTGGCTCTCCGACAGCATATCCAACTGTCACAGTAAACACATTCCTCCCCCGTCAACGCCTCACGCCCCCAATTGTGCTTCGGATGCAGAAATGTCATATTTTGGATTCGCGCAACAATCACGTCAACAGAGGAGGGGGGAAGTGGAAAGCTCAAATTCGGTTCAATGTTGATTTTAGAAATCAAAAACGTCAGATGTCTCGAAATGCACAAACATGCTTTGGCCACAGAGTGTCAAACACGAGAGAAAATGAAAAAAAAAAATTTTACTTTCACAGCAACTGCCAACCTGTTCCAATAGTGAGTTTGTCGGGTGCTCGCCAGGTCATTTTGGGTGCTCGTAGTGACAAGAGAAGAAGGATGATTTTAATAAGGTCGACTACAGTCCGTCTTCGCAGTATAATATAACCTCAAGTCGTCAAACTAGGATTTTTTTTTTTGTCCTTTTTTTTGACGGTGCCATTTCATCCATGCATTCGCTTGCTTGAGAGTGGGTTCAGCATTTCTGCTATTATTCAACGGGGCAACTAAAAATGCTGGAGGAGGCTGCGATTTTTCATCAGCGCTGCTGCGAGGGGCGCACTTCAACACACAGACAGTCAAAGATCCCACATTGCCTGTTCTCACTTTCTTGCCGGCAAGTAACGGGAGACTTGGATCACATCACTATGAGGAAATGAAATGAAGAAAACTCGCTCGCACGGCACTCCAAACAGAAAAGTGTGCTTGCTTCAAGATGTTCATTTTTCACTCCCTTGTTGACGTTTACTGTAAAACTGATAAAACGAACAAAAAAAGGAAAAATGATCATCCCACACACACACACACACACATACCGTATAGCAATAAAATTACGCTGGCGTAATGCTAACAAGTAATATGAAACATCATACTTAGCATCTATATTAAGGTGATTTTTAAAGCTATAACCATCTTAACTCTACTCCGAGACATACAGAATGTTTCCTGCTGCCCTGTGGAGCTTTGTAGGTTTTCTCTGCCTACAGTTGATATATGCATGTCTTGGTATATAATCATTTTAAGGAAACATGCCTCAGCCGAAGTTCACGTGGAGGGTGAGAGAAGTTTTTCTTGTGGTACAGGAAACCTTACATGGCCAACCTTCCACACTCTCTGACTCTGTGTGTGTGTGTGTGTGTGTGTGTCCCACGCCTTGTCTATGTCACTGCTGGATTCCTCACCGAGGTGAAAGGAAACAGGAACTTCTGGATGTGTTGATGGCTCCGTTCCTGAATCAGTTGGAAAGATGTTTCCTAAGCCCCGCTGGCCTGACAAAAGCGAGCTGGGGTTACAAGGAAGTGCGTGTGAGGGGGTGTCAATTAACGCCGTTCAACTGAAACGAGATCTGTTCACATGGAAGACCGAGAGTCCAAAAAGCGAGTGCGTGTGTTATTTTGTCATGTTGAACAGCGTAAACAACACAACGCACTCACGTCACCTGCCCTTTTGTTTACCCTTTCCTGCTGTACGGCGCCCGTGGGACCCTCAACCGGCTCCCTGACGGGCTTTAGCAAAACCTTGGCAGCCAGCTGCCGCGTCGGCCAATTAGGAAGGCTTTTACTATGGCGGCGGCCAATTGAATTAGCGCTACATTTCCCTGCCAGATGAGATGCGGAGATGTGCTGCCGTGTGCTAAAAATTGGAGAGCTGCTGGGCGGACTCCGGTTTCGCTGACAGGCAGCGGGCACCGAACGCGCTCCAACTGCAGAGGCACTCCCAGCGTGTGCGCGCAAGTCGTGCGCGGTATCAGTCTGCGACACGCCAACCTGGTTCAAGCGGGACGTTGCACGAATTCATCCAAAACAGGATTGAAACAGATTGCTCGATCAATGGGGTTTTATTCTTCGCCAACATTTTTTTGAGTGCTGGTATCTGTCGAGCTGTCCATCGGCTGTTGATGTGTTTGCTACAATATGTCATGCCAATTGGATGTGTCCTTAATCTGGAGAGCTGGACCGCAGTCAGTCCATCTGAATAAATCCATTTTAAAAGGCACTGCAACGACCCAATCATAGCGGTTCAATGTCATCCCAAAAAAAAAAAAAAAAACTACAACAATGACCTTATGTAGCACGGAAAACGTATTAGCGCTGAGAAATTATGCCAGTGTCGCAACATCTAAGAAGTGCAAGGTTTAACAAGACGCCGTCACTCATTTCGTCTTTGGCGAGCGTAAATCAATGTCGAGTGTCCAACTGTTGACTGATTTAAAACAAACAAAGCACTCATGCAAGACAACAGTTCTCGACTCCTCTAACATCCGCTGCAAGACACCATGCCTCAATTAGTCCCCAAGTGAGTCGTCGACTTGAACAAATAAATGCCTCTCCCTCAACAGATGCATTCTTTGTTCTCGCGTTGTACGTCAACGGTGTAACAAACCATCTCGATACATGTATCAGACAGTATTTATTGCTACTCAGATTTTTCAGTACAGCGCTGTACTGAAATCAAACGACATCATGGCAGTCGGGCATCAAGTAGCGTGACAAACTCAATTAAAAGCAACACGGTCTTAAAGGTGGCTCAAAAGGTGTGAACTAAGAATAAAATTGATATTATACTGGTGAACGCTAGCATTTGAAGATGAGTTCAAACCATTCAGCGATATTAACCCATCCTCCATTATTATTTTTTGTTTTTGTCTATTAATCAATCAAACGGGAAATCAAGTCAAAACCTTAATTCCAATGATGTGTTACATGACGACTCAGCTTGTGAACGTCACATGACCAAACCCAGAAAAACAAGAGCAACTGTGATGTCATTTCAGTCGACGGCAAGTTGCAAAATGGCCGCCCAGTGAGGTGGATAAACACAGGTGGACTTTGCTGCTTAGTTCATACTCCGCAAATGCAAATTCATTCAGAATGCCATTTTACATTAATGGGGTGGGGGGAGGGGGGGCACATAAAACATATTCCTCTCAAGAACATTTTTGAACCCGTTTAAAAAAAAAAAAAAAAGCTAAATCTGACACTTAACTAGAAACAGCAAAATATTGTGAGGCAGTTTCACATTCCATTTCAATCGTAACACGAAAGCAACACGAAAGCTCCTCTTAAATAAACACCTGCAACTCTCTGTTGCTGAATAAATAAAGACAAGACAGAAAAGCAGGAGACCCATGCACAAGTCTTACTAAGAGCCCTAATTGTGGAAGTAAAAATGGAAACTCACGCATGAACACAGAGACCCAAATAAACGAGGCTAAAACCGGTCACTCCCCCCGTTCCGCTTCACAAGAACAACATCCACAGCGCACACCACAAGAGCAACATTGTATGACTTACAAGTAACAACCAGACAGCCCCGACATAAATCAGTGAGCCAAGTGAGGCCGGGGCGACGGGGCCAAAACAAAGACACCCCACATTTCGAACACGAGCGGGGCAGGTGTGACCGGTTGCGTGTCGCACCCGGGTGGGACCGAGTGGAGCTAACCTAAATAACCCAAACGGAAACGAGCCATTAGTCACAAAAGATTTGTTCACTGCTAAACGCTAGCTCACATTTAACACGCTAGGCTCTAAGCTGGCCGTATTTTTGGCCACCTTGTTTCATTTTTAACCATTTTGGGCGTCTGATTTTTTACCCTTGGCTCTATTGTTGCCACTTTTGGCCAATTGAAACACATGAAAACTACATTTTTCTACTTCCTTGTTATCGAGTGAATCATGCGATTTAGCTACAATTGATTTCGGTCCACCCCGGCGGCCCTGAACAGGATAAGCGGTTCAGATAATGAAGGGATGGATGGATTTCAGTTCTAAATCAGAAATTGAAAAATTTGTGTTTTTTTAAATATTAGGACAATGGAATTGATTTCACGTGACAGTCTTAGCTGGGAAAAAAAGGCAGCAATTGCTTCGTGCACTCCTGTGAAGCAAATGAATGACACCATTTTTAATTTTAACAAGTGCCCCTCGTTATTTAACAACAGCCCCTGCTGGCCATGGAGGGGAATTACATTTTAATTTAAGAAGTGGAAGCTCCCTCTGCTGGCTTTAGAAGGACTGCAGTAGTCTTTTTGCAAACAGTGGTAGCTTCACTGATTAGTGAACCGACTAACAAGCTTTTGGAGATACAAGCCGCGGCTCAGACGATTTTTGGATTGACTTACGATATAAACATTTTTGATCGTTTGTGCATTAAAAGTGTTTGGGTTGCACTGTGTGGTGGAGGGATGTTTTTGTTTTTTGTTTTTCATAACAGTTCCTCTGAAGCTGTGTGTTTTCGAAAACCGCAATTCGTTCCTCAACCCTGTTTTAAGTGCACAGGTATGCAAACAAGCTGGTTTAACAGGGCAAGAGTGCAATTCAGCGTTTCTCAGGGAGAGGTGAAAAGATCAAGTAAGGAAGTAACCTCCACGCGATCGAATTGCGCATGCTTTGATTTGAAATATCATGCAAAACACGACGAATGGTGACATAAGTAAGCAGACAAACACAATTAGCGCGACGAGAACTGCTGGATCTAATTTGGGCTTTCAGGGCTTGACAGCGTGGTGCGGAAGTGCAGCGTCAAAACACCTGCAGTGCAAGATTCACTTTAAGGCATTTCCGGCTTGTTAAACGACTCTTTAACATTTTGAGCACATGCTGCAATCAGTCCAAATTGTTTTTCACGTTACGACATAAACCAGGGTAACTTTGAGTCAGGTTCCTCTTTTTTTTTTGTTTAATTTCGACACGGAAACGCGCACAAATACTCTTAAATAGAAAGAGAAGGGAGACGACAGTTGGCACGAAACCAGGAAATAATTAATGAAACATAACAATTCAACTGTACGATGTAATACAAACAAGCCTTTCCGTATACAAATGAAACAACTTACAGCTATAGCTGCGCTGAGGTGG
Source organism: Hippocampus comes (assembly GCF_001891065.2). Classification (NCBI taxonomy): domain Eukaryota; kingdom Metazoa; phylum Chordata; class Actinopteri; order Syngnathiformes; family Syngnathidae; genus Hippocampus; species Hippocampus comes. Next base: position 505,266 of record NW_017805372.1, on the reverse strand, counting down.
GGGGGGGGGGGCTGGAAGACGTCGGAGACAAATCAACGTAGAATCCAAACGGGTTAAAAATGACCAACCAAAAAAGAAACACTCCCTCGTTAAAAGCGAAAAAGAAAATGTGTCGGTGTCCAAGAGTGCTACGAAAAGTGGCCACCAGCCGGCTTCGAGGAGCGACAACCCGTTGCCGCCTGCTGGTTTCTCCTTCTGCTTTCCGAGTACCGAGATGAGGTTCCCTTGAGATGAATGGTGCAAGGAATGCGCATGCGCACAATCGATTTGCTCGGAATCTGCGCACACGCTCCGCGCGGGCGCGCGCGTGTACTTGGCTCACTATATGTGGTGAGATTTTGCAACAAATGAAACAAAAACTAAATTAATGATGATTTCTTTCTTTTTTTTTTTTTTTTTTTGATGAAAACCGAAGTCAGGCACAGAATATGTTTCTCATTGACCTTGAAAAAAAACTTTATTGCACTGCTACATGTGCCAATGTTTGATGAACAAGACCAGAAGATTTCATTATCCTGCAACAGATTTCGAGCGTCTGGGTAATTCTGATGCTCGATGACTTAATTTAATAGAGAATCGCACAAGTTGACGCCCCATTTTTAGAGAAGTGGTCATCAAATTAGGACCTTTCTTCACTGGCACAACGATCTTCTTTTGTGCGAGCCAAAAGTCACGTCTCTGGAATGTGTGTGGAAAGGACCGTTTCTCATTTGTTTTGATCCGAAGGGAAGCATCCTCCTCTCTCAGACAGTCTTATAAATAATTCATCTTGACCCTGCTCTCCTGCATGCTTTTCATGCAGCACATTCACACACACACGAACTAAACGCACACTCGCCCTTGAGCATCCACAGATTGGTGTCAATCCACGCAATTAAAACTAATCTCGGGGCAAAATAAAGTTCGGGCAACATTTTCAGCATCTGCAAATGAGAGGCGAGCGTTCTCGCAGTTCGGTGCAGGGAGGTGGGAGGATTACATGGCTTCTGTCAACTATCAATAGCCTCGGATGAGACGGTGGAGGGAGAGGTGGGGGGGTTGCACAAAAGCGCAGACGGTAACGGTGCGAGCAGCAGATGATGCGTCCTGTCCGTGAATCATCTGAAGAGAATCAGCATGGGACCACCGAGTCCCCCCCCGCCCCGCTCCTCGTCGCTACTGTCCCAACAGAGCACAGCCTGAGCTGGACACGCGCATGCGCGACAGCCCCAAAAAAAAAAAAAAAAAAAAAAAAAAGAAGCAATTACCTGCGCGAACGTCCCCGACCAAAGGTTCGTTCAAGCCTTGCGGTTATTTCCCCTCCACTCAACGCGCGGGGCTGGTGCTGCTGCTGCTTGTCGCCACTTGGACGGAAATTCACGCGACGGGGATTTGTTCACGTGGTCACGCTTGTGGTTTCTAATTGGACGAGAAGCACGGACCGTCTGTCAGTCTCATCGCACCTGCTCTCGAACTAACTATCTGCCTGTGCAGCTCCAGGGTTCTGTGCTCCAATGTGGATTTTGCATGTTCTCTTTGTTCTTGTGTCCTTTAAGTGCATGCGTGCCGTTTTATAGTCAATATAGTGCACACATGAGCTTGAAAATGTGTGTGCGTGTGTTTTTTTAAAAGCATAGTTGAGAGCTGTGAACAAAGTAAACCCCTGCACTAAGCAGTTTCAGCATTGCAATATAGTGCACACATGAGCTTGAAAATGTGTGTGTGTGTTTTTTTTTATATAGCATAGTTGAGAGCTGTAAACAAAGTAAACCCCTGCACTGAGCAGTTTCAGCATTTGCGACTGTCAGGCATGCACACAAACATACTACACACATGGAACTGACTCCTCTACCCGCTGGGGCCACGGCACAGCAGCAGTCAATGGTGCTGGAATATTTTTAGCTTTCATGTGGGTTGCAGATGCGGGTCGGCTCCAGCCGGCCTCATCAACCAGAACGGCGGCAATATTCAAGGCCTTAATTTACTTCTGTGCAACATTTACCTGTGTGCATCCGACATCTCGCTCTTATGGTGGCCATAAATCCTCCCCCCTCCCTCTTGACTGTCCTCCAGAACATGCTTTTATTTTTAGCCATCCTAGAATAAAGTGTAATTGCACATCCACTACAGTAGGTGGCAGTGGCGCTCTCATTTTTTTTTTCAGGTAAATGAATGCATGCCTGTGAATTTTTTTCTTCTTTCTGAGAGGCACGGAAGAAAATTACATTCATAAAAGGTTTTGTGATGGCCACAGTTTGATCCTGGAACTAATTTCTTCCATTTCCATGACTTTCCATAGGACCGGGGGTCAAGCAGCATCCCGGATTGTGTCGGACCTCAAAGGTATCACTGTTTTACAATTGAAGGGTTTCTGCAGCTTACGGAGTTGCAGGGTGACGGCCTTGTTATCCAGGAGAACAAAAGATGAGACAAGAGCAACCGTCCCCTCCTCCCGTGTCCTTCTATCCTCTCATCCACCCCCATCACAAACGCCTACCATCTGACTCCTCTTTTTTTTTTTTCTTACCCCAACTACAGAAGCACACCTATTGTTTGACCCATCGGTTGGCTGGCGACGTGGGCTTGATTGCGTGGAGAGAAACAGACGGACGGCGCCATATTTAGGCCTGTGTGAGGAACAGGCTTGATTCATTTGGTAAGATGCCACCTGGATACGTGATCACAAGCGGGACACAGAGGAGAGTTGGGCTGTGTTTGTGTGTGGAAGTCTTGCTGGGTTGGCCAGAACCTGGACGGACGGACGGGCAGCAGATGGTGTTGCCGCCGCACGAAGCGGGACGCTCACCAACACACATGCAGGCAGCCAAAAATATTCATCTGCATTTCACATTGCGCCACCCCCCCCTCCCTCCCCCTCGCTATTATTTGTCTTATCAATCACGCAAAGTTGCGTCGACCTTCTAAGTGCTTTCGACGACCACAATTTCCAATTTAGTATCCTATTAGAAAAGTTTCCTCATTATACTTTGGGGGAGATAACATGTCTCGGCCAACAACGGAATAATCCATCTTGGTAAAATTATCCTTAAATACCATTCCAAATGATATTGCCGAGGTGTCCTACAGGTGAACAGATGTTCACACGGGAAGCCCCGAGGCAAGATTCGAACCCAGAACCTCAAAACGGTCATGCAACCGTTCTCAGCATGAAACCACAATGCTCCTCCCCTCACAAGATGCGGTGTGATTAAGATCACGTGCATGAACAGGCAATAGTACGGCAACTCACAAAGCCCTTCCACTGCGCGCACACACGCACACACACAAACCACAATGTGGTGTTGAGCGGGGAAATAATCCGGTGGTGTGAACATCTGTTGTCTGTGACAGGTGATGGTAAGGTGAGACGAGATTGGCGCACCCACTCAAGGCCTGACACGGTTCATCAGCGCGCGCACACACACACACACACACATACACACAGAGCTCGGGTGGTGCATTCATTAAAAGGGTTGACAGTGGAAGTCTCCAAAACACGTTAGCAGACCTAAATTTGTACAATGCCACACATTTGGTTTCAACACCCCGACAAAAGCGGCGCGACCCCGATGCACCGCCATTTCTTCACAAAAGACAATAACGAGGAGCGTGGACGGAGGTGGCAAACGTATTCAAAGTTGTGGGTGACAAAAGAAAAGGACTCAAGTAAATGTAGCAGTACTCGTTCAACTAAAAAAAGTACAAATAGAAATTCCAAAACAGAAGTTAAAAGAAAAATAACTGTGCTGAATTCACAAGCAAATGGACACTTTTCAAGCCTCATACACCCGACTAATTAATGATGGCAACAAAGTGGGACGAATGAAAATGAACCGCTGGCTGGGTGATGCAAAGCTGTGAAAGCGCCAACTCTTGCGACAGGGACACCAGTAATCACTTGCGTATTTCAACGTGATCAACTTTGTATTCTATCCATTAAAAACGCATCATTTCACATGGCGATTGGCTACCTTGAGCAAAAAGTCGCACACGCAAGAAAAAGAAAAAAAGCCAGCATGTGGCACTCACGCTCAGCAGAAGTGAGGCAAAAGCCACGAGGGAAGTACAACACGAATTGCAGACTTCCATTTTATGCGCTTGTATTTTTTTTTCTATTAATAGTATTGAATGACGCCAGACAAGTGATATGGTCTCGGCTTTGACAACTCTCGGAAGGTCGCCGCTCTGGCCTTCCTGTGTGGAGTTTGCATGTTCTCCCCGGGCCTGCGTGGGTTTTCTCTGGGTATTCCGGTTTCCTCCCACATTCCCAAAAAACATGCGTGCCAGGTAATGAACCCTCAAAATTGTTCCAGGTTGTGAGTGTGAGCGCGGATGGTTGTTCGTCAACGTCCAGGGTGTCAAACTGTGGGGAAGGGTCCCCGCCCCCCCCCCCCCCCCGCGACCCAGTCATGTCACATGACAATATTTAACACTATTCCACCAAAATAGTCATCCAATTTAGTTCCACATTTTTTTTGTAATTTTTACCTTTACGCAGATGTCTTTGCTTGACTGTGCGGCCTGAAGCAAAAAATAAATACACACCAAAGTCCCACTGAATTTCCCCTTGAGGGATCATAATTAATATAACAAATGAATGACAATTGAAATGAAATGAATACCTCTTTGAACGGGGCACTTAGGGTTGAGAAATATCATTTTCCCCAAAAGACATGAAAAACACAAAAGCTTTTTCGTAAGTCTCCTGTGGTGGAGGAAATTAACATAACAAATGCACGTTTAACAAGATGGAATGCAATATGTTGTCAAGTGCACGTATACTTTCAGATCCTCAAATGAAGCGCTAAAAGATGCCATTGTTCCCAATCCCATTTTTTTCCCCTCCCTACATTCTGTCAAGTGCAGGGACATTCTCTGTGATCATGTTAATTGCCTGGGTGTGCAATTTTATTGTGTGATAATTGCTCTGTGTCTGGATGGGTATTTTAGGTATGACTATTAGTGCAGTGGGATCTGGCCCTGGTGGAATTAGCCCCACCAAGTGATTGATGGGTCCCTCATAATCTCCCATCACTGCTTTCTTTATCGAGCCGACATTGTCAGATGCTCTAACTTCAAAAATATGAGTCCTCTGACTCCCTCACTAATGACGCTTTAGACCTTTTCGGCCCGGCAACAGATGAAAATGAACGTAGGATATTTACATCCGTGGTGCTAATTGACTTGATCGCGTCTGAAACCTTCCATGGGCTTGTAAGGCTTCGGAGTCTGGCATGTTGACTTCAAAAAGTGTTAGGTGTGCAATTTTTGGATACCCAGGTGTCTGTTTCATGTCAGACAATCGCAAGGTTGGTTGCGTACGCAAAAGTTTTTACCTCACAGTACACATTTGCACAAAATGTTGTGTTTAGCTTTGTGTGGTTACAGTAAACTCCCCTCCATCGCGGGTTTTACTCTATGTTCCTGACCATCCCCGCTATAAGTAAAATCCTGCAATTTAGAAACATCTCTACATGTTTTTATAGCATTTTGGGCACTTAATTTTAAAAGGACTTTTTAAATACACCTAAAATACAAAACACCTTTAAAAACATATATTGATTGAGAGTAACAGCAATGGATAAGGCAAAAATATTGTAAACAAATTCTCTTTTGTAAAATAACAAATTTATGTCATAACATACATAAGAGAATAATTCCCGGAGATGTACATGATACAGTAGGCGTAAAAAGCAGGATTACAGAGGATCTAATATTGAATTTTACTTATTTTTTTGGCCAAAATTAGACAGATCCCAAAATAGATTTACTGCCTTCTTTCATTCTTCTTGAAGTCGGGGGGTTTACTGCATATGGTTCTTTAAATTTGGGAAATTCACGGGTTACGACATTATTCACATTGGATTATGAATTCATTCTTGTTCCAACTTTAGATTTTTTTTTTTGAAGACTTAAGTATTTCTTGTAATTTTGTGGGACTTAAAGAAAATGTTCATCAAAAATTGCAACTTTTGAAAAACAATTCATACAAAGGAGCATTGAAACCATATTACTACAAAAAAAACTACAAGAAAATAAATAAATAAACATGTTCAAAGTCATAAACAAAGGCTTTGCTAGCAGGTGTCAAACTGAAGGCCCGAGGGTCAGATTCGGCCCGCCACATCATTTTATGTGGTCCGCAATTTTAATCTCATAAGATTACAATTCTTTAGACATGGTCAATATCAGAATACAGTATTGACTTTTTTTGACAGAACACACACACACACAAACTTGTTGTGATGATGTACGGTGACCAGGTTTTCCAAAGGTAAACCACACACTCATTGGGTAGGCATGTGGCCAAAATGGTCCAATTCACAGGAGAGTATCAGCAACGGCAAAAAAAAACAACAAAAAAAACAGGAAGACAACCAGCGAACCTAAAAAGGAACTTATTGCGCTGCGCGGTAGAAAAGTGGCACATGCATCTTTGTCCTTGCTCAACACGACGTGGCGAGAGCCATCACAATTTTCATAAAACAATTTGTTTTGATGTTTTAACATAAAGATGGTTGAGCTTGTTTTTTTTCCTTCCAAATGTAAAAACGATCGTTAAGGATGTTAAAATGAATCTGGAAGGGTTTATTTCTCGTATTTCCTCTGGGAAGATTCAGTTGTGTAACTGTACAGTGTTCTCCCGGGGAAAAGCGAGCTCTGTGCAAGAGGTGAAAATCTGCTCATCTTCAACGCATGCCAAAGCACCCCCTCTTCCATCACTACCCTACTCTGATGTAGTAGTCATAATTACAGTAAATATTTGTATGACCACCCACTCCCCAAAAAATACAACTAAAACAATTTCAAGCTGTAAATTAATGCTACAAATACAAAAAAGAGTAAGCAACCACGTCTTGTGCAAACTAGTTCATTGCTCGCCATTATGATCTTGCGTCGGCACCGTCACAAAAACTCTTATTAGTCATTTCTTGATCCGATTCCAAACCTTGTAGCATCTGCATTGTGTGAACGGGTAATGCCAGCACACATTTTCCCTGTTGGTTTGTGCAGCAGCCGTGTGTGAACCCCATTTCCATTTTCATGACGGTTGCACCTTTTTTTTTTTTTCAAAATAATACTCATACTAAAAAAAATAAATTAAAAAAAAAATGTAATCTGGCAATATAATTAAAAATTATGAAATCGGTACCGCTACCGTGGTTTAATCTGAAATGTCATGGCTATAAATTACAATGCACAGTAAAATCCGTGTTGCAAATTAAAAAAAAAAAAAAAAAATCTCAAAACGCTGATGTGCTAAAAAGAAAAAAAAAACAGTACACATTTTAAATCAGCATTAGAAATACCTTCAGTGACACATAAAGCCATCTCTGATTAAAATTTGCTGTTGACCACTCTAGTTAAGGATAGTCTTGATATTTTATTGTATTTTATTTTATAATGCTCAACAGGAAGTCGAGCGTCATACATTAGAATTCGATCACACCAAGTATGAAAGTGGCATTTTCTTTTTACCCATTAGGTTGGTGGGTGAGCTGGAGCGAGAGGCGGGGTACACTCAGGGCTGGTCGCCGGTCAACAGCTGGGCACATATGGACAAACGTCGCTATGGCAACCCTACGTGAGCAAAAGAAAGCGGCTGCGTCGTTTGTGTGAATGAATCGCGTACGCAACAAGAAACACGAAATATGTCTTCTCGTCCATGCATGCATTCCTACATGACACACTTTGAGTTCAAGCCGTTATTTAAGCTCTCACTCACACGCATTCGCACTTTATCGAAGCACATTCATGAACATACATAGAAAAAGGGAAGCTGCATGTTACGAAACAAAAAAAAGCATCTAACATGTCTCGTACCGAAAACTTTTCTTTTAGTTTGTGCCAGTAGTTTTTTTGTTCTTCAGGGAAGGGGGAAAAAGGGAGTGTGCGCCTGTCACGTTACCATGGTTACAGATAGGTCCTACCTTCCTCCTCTTGTTGGTCCAGCAGTAACAAGGACACAAACCAAAGTGTAAGTGTGACCACTGGATGGGGGAGTGGAAACAAAAGGGTTTTTTTTTTTGTTGTTTTTTTGAAAGGCGCTTATGTCAGTGCACGTGTCTGTAGTCCTGTTGGGCCTAAACGGGAGGAGGAAAAAAGGAGAAATGTGGCTCCGTAGTGACGCTCGCCCCGGGATGGAAAGCGAGAAGCGTTCAAGTTCCGGCTGACGCAAAAGAGACCACCGAGCCCGAGCAGGGTTAGGTGGTCTCTTTGCCCTGGGTGCCGGTGACTGTTTTGATGGAGCTGAGCGTTCGGTTGAACCAGGTCTTCTTGGCCGCCTGGACCTCGTTGAGAGCCAGACCCAGATGGTGCTCCAGGTCCTGATGGCAGAGGAATGGCAGGAAAGTCAGCACGTAGCAACTCACAAAGAGTTTTTCACGTTTAAGGAGATCCACTGTGCTCAGCTTGAACTACTTTAACACTCGCCCAAATTACACGCGAGGCCATTTTTTTTTTTTTTTTTTTTTTAGGCTGCCGAAAGGAAGCGTTTGAGCTACCTGGATCTTGCACTCGGCCTCCACCAGCTGCAGTTTGGTCTGCGCCAGTTCCAGCTCCATTTCCCTCAACTGGTTTTTCAAAGCCTCCTTCTCCTCATCCGTCTCCTCGCTGCCTCCAGGTGGCGGCGCCGCCACGGGCGCCCGAACGCGACCTTCCTTGTTGAAAAGGCTGCTGCATTTGTCGCAGCCCTCCACTTTGGCCTGGAGAGGAGAGAGGACGGTTAAACACAAAACCGCTTCAGTGGACTAAAGGCTGCGGGATAAACGAAGGAACTAGAAGTGTTTTCTTCCTCATATGTTCAAAAAAAGGGGGAAGAAATTGTCACTAAACAAACAATGCATCGTTCTAACTTTGCACAAGAGAACTACCATATTTCTGCGTCGTGGCCAGAGGCATTGATTAACCTATCTGCAGAGAGTCCCGGGCAAATGGGTGTTTGAACAAATGCAAATTTCTTGGGTCACATTTACAAAACTATTCGGTATTTATAGCGAAAGGATCCATTTTAATCTCTGGAATGTAGTCGTTATACTATTTGATCCATCCACAATGTATGCACTGAACGAGCTCTGCCTTTGCGCTCCATTTACTCCTCGTGGCTGAGGTAATCCCCAAGGCACGATGCCGGGTACATACACTTCTCCAAAGTCACGTTCAAGTGCGTGCGTGCGTCCGCGTATGCGTGCATATGCATGTGAAGGGAAAACTCACTCTGATCTTCTCAAGCTCTCCTCGATTGGCCGCCTGTTGCTTCTCCAGCCGCTCGCTCAGCTGGGAGCAGATCTGGAAGGAGATGAGTTGCCCTCAGTGAATTTTCATGTTTTATGAAGATAAAAAACAAGGATATTCATATACTGTAACGTTCAGACTGCAGGATGCAACATTTTTGCCCCATACTTAACCCCCGAGTCTTAAACAAGGATACATACTATTAAATTGCACTTCTGTCCTAAATGATCTTCTCTGTGCTGGCGTTTAGCTTTAGCCTTAGTTTGAAACCTTATGCCACAATTTGGTCAAATTCATTCCCCCCCGAAATGTATCCAATTGGTCCATCAAGTGTAGAATATCGTCAAAAGATGGTGCTTAAAATCAAGGGGGCTCAGAGGGCACTCTTGCAGGTAAACGCCCCTCTTTTTGTATCCTGCGCCTGAATCTCACACCCGAAGCATGACAAGGGAAACAACATCGTGCAAGTAGAGAGCGCAACGTAATACAAGTTATCCCAAGTCAAACGTGAGCTCTTCCAGCCTCTGGTCAACAAGAGCATTCTCGTTTCTCATCCACAGCGTCTCTTCTTATCCTCCCCGCAGCAGATAGTCATCATAGTCCTCCTACGGGCCTTTTTTATCTCTTCCTGTTGTCATCTCTTTTCCTTTCAGCTGCCTGTACACTTGCCATCGACCTCCCACATCACTACGGGTTTTTTCTTCCCCCACCCCTCCTTGATCTTCCAGCTGCGAAACATTTATTTTTAGATTTGTAAACGTTCTACCTGTTCCGCAAGAGAATGTGCTGGCGTTTATGTGACTCAAAAGCTGGAAATTATTCCAATGTACAGAATTGAGAATATATTGTCAACATGTTTAAAGCAATGTGATCTAAAAATGAAACCCCAAGTTAAAGAATTTGAAATCATTTGGATGCGTCACTGGTTGGTAATAAGGTAGGTGTGCAACCCCAATTCTTTTTCTAGGCACCAATGCAGGTATTGTCAGGTAAAATGGCGCTATAACGTTTTTGAATACTGACAACTTTGCCTCTAAAGATGTCCTCCTCTTGCTATTTCTGTCCGCACACTCAGGCGGGGAGTGACAGAATTGTTGCATAACAGCTCCGCAATGGCAATACGGGAGAAAATGGATCCGCGATGGGGTTTGCATTTCAACATCAAGCGACAGGATGACATCCAGAAAGGATGAAACGGCGCTAGGAGGAGTCGGAATCTGCTCACAGTCATCACAGAGTTCGCCTGAAGGACACGGCGTCTTGATGTTGAGATTTTCTGCACCGCACACACAAACTCACACGCTATGAATTATTTGTGCAGCACAAAGGAAAAAAACACCCAAAAATAAGAGTCATGGGGTCATAGAGAAGATTGGTGAATGTATGGGAAGTGTCAAAGTGTGCCATGTTGAGAATGTTTCATGGCTGTGACTTTGCGACTGAGTTGGCAAAGTCACAGTACTCAGTGGTTTCTGAAAAGTAGTGACTGTGCCCAGTCAGGATGTAGTTAGGTGAAAAAAAAAAAAAAAGGAAATACATGTGTTTGTACAGCTATGATGAACAAGCCGCTAGCTGCGTCGCTAGCTGCTCTGCATATGCGAGCGTCGTCGGTTAAGCAAAGGCGTGCCGTGTTCAGTGTGCTGATTTATGAGCGGCACACTTACACGCCTCGACTTCATTTCCAGCTCAGTTACTAATCACACCAAAGCCACGGGGCACAGCGCGGCGTCAACTAAATGCGGCATTCTTGTAATGATTATGTCACGTTGGCACACAACTCAGCTAGCAGGGGCCGCTGGGCGCAGGATCGATGAAGGCATTTATTGATTATTATTTAAATGACCCGGGCTAGTTGCAATATTTAACACCCCATCGCTCCTCTGAGACCTGCGGGACACGACAGGCTTTTAAGATGAAGGCCTTTCGGAGGAGCTAGCATACAAAACGGGGATCGATTAAATGTGGCGTACCCTCAACAGGCACTTTGGTGTTTCTATTAAGGGTTGAATGATGGTGGAATATAATCAAACTAGGATTTTTCTTACTCAATATTATGATTACGATTCTTTATGCCAAAATACCATTTTTTTTAAAGGTCACGGCCGGACATTTTCAATGTAATTATAGTGAGTTTTCGTTTTGTAGAAAGTAAAGTGTAGTTTAAGATAATTGTCGATATTCTTTCATAGTTATTTCGCTCACGGAAAAGATTTTTTTGTTAACGCGAATAACCTTGAGGCATACCTGCTTGTATTCCCCAATAATGGAGCCGTTCTTCTTAATCTCGGATTCCGATTTGTCCAGCTCTCGTCGGCACATCTCCTTCAGCTGTGGACACACACGACAAACTGTTAGAAGTCAGGCACGAAGGGCAGATGTGAGTGCTCTACCGCCATGAACATGTAAAGGAGACAGAAAACTATTGGCAGGCTCGACAGCAGAGGGCAAAATCACATCCTTTCCGCGAGCGCAATCTTTCTCTTCTGCGACCGCACACTCAGGAAGACACGGGACATTACAGGAGGAGAACAGGGAAGTCACAGGGGGAACGGTGGGAAAGGTGACAGCTCTGTCGTCCTTGCCCCGCCCGCTCTTCAACCCAAGTGACGGAATTCGATGTCAGCCACCAGCGGATGTATTTTGACAGGATTTGACAATAGCAGAGGTCACATGGCCACAACACCACACAGAAAGCTGTGATTTTTTTTTTTTGACATGTTCATTTCATCATCTGTCGCCCGACTGCGTACTTCTAAATCACAGGTGTCAAAGTCGTGGCCCGGGGCCCCGATCCGGCCCAACATGATCCTTTTACGTGGCCCGTGGAAGCAAATCTTGCGTGTCACCTTCCATGATCCTTGCTAAAATCTGAGCCACAATTTCTAGACGTGTCATGCATAATAAATATCGCAGAGACCTGCGCCGACTCTTCCTCCAGTCGTCTCTTCTCATCCTCGGCGTCAACGAGTTTCTGTTTGGTCAGCAGCAGCTCCTTGTTCAGGGCGTCGGCCTTCTCCTCAGCCTGACACACAAAAGTGATTCGGTGGTGCCAGGGTCACGATGTTGATGTCACATGTGACATTAAAAAGAATTTCTAATCATATGGATAAATGCATACACTGTGAAGTATATGTTTGAATTTGATCATATTACCGGATTTAAACTTTTGCTGGCCACAGTGTTTGTTACAGACTAACAATGTGCAACTCGGTTGGTATGAGGTATCGCACGAGTTTTCCAACATCCCACAAAAACCAGAAAACGTCCGCCTTTTCTTTTTCCGACTTACGTTGTCAAGGTCTTTGCGCAGGGCAATCTTGCTGCTGACCAGCTCGTGTGCCAGGTCGTCGTTCTCCTGCTCCAAGCGCATGTTGGCCTCCTGCAAACGACGGTTCTCCCTCTGCAGGTCAACGTCGAGACAAAGATTAAAACAGGGCCGAAAGAGGAAGGGAGGTCAGGGGAGTAAAACAAGGGGCGGGCGTGGCCCAATGCAAGCGGGATACGGGAAGCGAAAGCTGCAAATGAACAGAATAACATTAAAGTGGGAGAGCAAACGGGTATGAAATTTAACTAAGGTGAGAACTTGGTGTAATGTTTAACAGGAGATGACCTGCATGTGCATGGTGAACATAAAAAGTCAAGCACCAGAATAGAGCGGGACTGGAAAAATGGATGTACCAAAATAATTTATGGTTAAAAAAATAAAAATAAAAAGTACAGTGCTGTATATTTTTCAAGCTGACTCCAGCTGATATATTACAGGAAACTGTATGTGACTTATGGCCTGCAATGATGTATTACATTTTGATCACCACCCCATATTTTTTGGACTTTTTTTTAAGCTCTAAAATGTTAAAATGTAGTAGATTGTCAAGTTAACCCTGTTACATAAAAATAAAATAAAATAAATAAAGCAAACGTGCCCTGGCACAGCTCACTGTTAAAATGTAGTCAAAGCAGAGAGTTAATCATAAAGCTTTGATGGAAATTTTGTGGGTGGTGGTGTTTGCTTTGCACGCAGACAAACCTCATATCTCTCGATAGGGGCTTCCTGCTGTTCCTGCTGCTCCCGAATGGTGTGGTACTCCTTCTCAAACTTCTTCAGCTTCTTCTGGCTGATCTGAAGCAGAACAGCAATAGATTTTGTTTCTAACCTATTTAGTTGAGTATTGTCACATGTATGAAAAAAGAAAAACACACACGATTGGAATTTTTAAAGCCGGATTTACACTATCGGGTTCAAATGTGACAGTTCGTCAACGATGGTGCCTAAAATCAAGGTGGCTCAGAGGGCACTCTTGCAGGTAAACAAGGTTTGTCAATATGCATGATGTAAAATCGGGAAATCTTATCAAAGTCAGCAGGCTCCTTGACTGAGTTGGGTCTAAAAATATACAGTATTGGCCAAAGTTACCTTGAATGTCCGAAAGTGGGCCAGATGGTCCAAAATCTGTCATAACACGGCTCTGTGTGCGTGCGGCGTGTCAGCGGATTTCAATTAATTTTAAGTTCAACACTGCCCCCTTCTGGTAATAAAGCAGCAGTGTAGAAATTCTAAGGGAAATAATTTCATCGAAAAATACAATAACGGTGGTTGTAAACAATAATCCAAAGGCGTCTGTTAAAATATGTTTGAGTGGGCATGTAACTGCTTCATGACACGTAGAATATATTCATAAAATATTTTATGACACACAATGTGAGGAAAAATATTGAGCGAGAGTATCAAATATCGTTTGGGGAATGTGCCACAATGCTTCACCGGCCCTCATTTAACCATCCCATTTAACCAGGTATACGGTGTTTACAGTTGATTACGCCTGGGTAAAAGGTCACATTCTAAACTCACCTTCATGCTACAAGCCAGCTCCATCAGCTTCTTGGCATTCTCCTCTGAGCGATACCTTTTGGGAACCGGAACACGAAAAAATTTGAGGGCGCCCTCAAAGTCTGTTTGGATCAGATCATCTTTTGATGTCTAAAAGAAAAAGAAGAAGAAATGGGTGACAATTTTCCTTTCGAAGGAAGACCAGAGCCAAGTACTTCTCATCATCAAGACCAGGAACAGTAGAGCTCAGACTTGCAACCACAATCCTGTCCTCTGATTGTTTGTGCGTTGGGAAATTCCCTCCGAGTGCGCACCGCTTCACTCCGACTCAAAGAGCGTTGTTCAAATGTGCCATTTGGCTATTCAGAGCTCACCAAAAAAAAAAAAAAAAAAGGCGTGTCGTGGCTGCAGTGCGTCAGACAGTACAGATGGAAACAGTTCTAGCACAAGCTGCTGATTGAACATAAATAGAGCGGTCAAACATAAATATGATGCAAATGTCACCTTGAGAAGTGCTAGAGCCACGTTGAAGATCACACTGATGCCCTAAGGATGAAAATAACGGGATCAACTACAAGGTAACGCAATATGATGACAGTATGGGGTGCGGCAACGTGGCGCATCTCACCTCACACAGAAGCAGGTCAATGATATGGAAGACCATGTAGAGAGGGAACTTGGCTGTAAAGAGGGTGAGGAACCACTGGGAGGCATACATGTGAGCTTCCAAACCCACGTTCAGGAAATGGGTGTACAAATCGGGTATATATTCCTGATAAAAACAAAGGGCCAACGGGGTAAAGATATGCAAATTTTTAGCGCCTTATTTAAGTCAGAAGACTGCATACGGCGTGCGTGCGTGCGCACTTAATGTTGGGCCCGTGATCGGAATGAACCGTATACAAAAGGCACCAACCTGCATGAGTCTCTCCAGCTGGAAGAACTTGCAATGCAGATCTTCAAAGTTTTGCTTGAACAGGTCCCTGAGGCCATAGTCAAACATGATCTTGACGAGCACACTGAAGGCTTGCTCCTCCGGCATCTGAGCGACAAACTCCAGATTTTTAGGGGCGCGTCCCGATTTACACCGCATATAGGCTGTCGCGTATAAAGTTGGGTCATAATCAAAGTAGAATGTTTCTCATCTTGAGATCGTTCGAAATTGTGCAGCCCTTTTGTTGCAAGGACGCTGTGATGTGGGTTGACCTCTAGGTGGCAATGTTAGCTAAAGAAACCATTCATTCTGGAACTGCAATTTTATTTTTTCTTTGCACTATTGTTGGAATAAAACATTCGAAATCTTGAAGTTGTATATTCTAGTGGTTGTATTGGTAATGCAACATTTAAAACCATTTCCCCCTTACGACAGTGTCAATTATGTAACACCGAATGGAAAAGTAACAACTGTCAGAGGGTGAAAGAAAGAAAACATAACACAATCGGCTGGTTGCGTAAGTGGAAACACCCCAAAGCAAATGCATTGCTGACGCTCCTTTAGGCATATTGGTAAGGAAAAGTTCCAAAATATTTGTACCATGTCAAGATGGCAATCAAAAAACATAATCCTGCCATTAGAGCAACAAACTGAAAAAACAAGGGTGGTTCTCAAATTTCTTTCCATACAATGCAAATTTTGCGTTTACCCAGTCATCCCAATTAAAAAAAAAAAAAAAAAAAAAAAAAAAAACATTATATACAAAACAAAACAATGACGCTAGTTTACAGAAAAACTAACATAAATGGGGGTCAAACTGACCTCGACGATAATAAAATCTGGATTGAAAACTAGATGAAATATTGAGCTCGGCATTAGCTGTGAAGTCATTGACTTTTGCAGGGCTTATTGACACACCAAATGACTGCAACGCACATGCCGCCCTCCAGTAGATCTCACCAGAAGTTATATGGCACCAAAACATCATGGGAGTCGATATCTGAGACTGATGTCAAAAGAGAACATTAAACAGTTGTTCTCTGTGCTTGAAATTGTTGGACAAGATGACTAAACACTTAACTGGAACTCAGCTGATAAAAGGACTTAAGGCATGTGAAAAAAAAACTAAAAACAACGGAAGAACAGATCCCCTCGGCCCTTCAGTTTGTTAGATAAAAAAAAAAATAATGCATTTTTGCTGGACTGATATGGAAACTCACGTGCAACAGTAGCACAGCAGCCAAGAAGGATTGTCCCTGGCAGTAGCCAATCTCCTCATCATATACAGAGTATGCCTGGAGGGAGGAGACAAAGGCAGTGAACAGAAAGTCATTAAATAGGCTTGACAGTTCATGCAAACGCTGAAAAATGAAATGAAAAAAAATAAATAACTAAAAAATAAATAAAATAAAAAAAGAACGTATGAGTCGAAGTTGTTCTCGTGATTGGAACGAATAACAGATGTTGGTCACCCTTCTTGCACAAACTAAGTTAATAAGTGTGAAAGGCAAAGCCAGTGAAACACAAACTTGGAAAACACGATTAAGCTGGGTCCTTTTGGCAGGGAAAAATGACCACCAAAAAAGTTGCGAAAAAAAAGCCAACTCAATCCCTTGATGCAAGGTGGTTCAAATGACATTTGTACAACTTTGAAGTCCTACTTTTCCTGAAAAATTAGGATCAAATTTCTAATTGAAAAATAAGGTCGGCGAGGGATGTTTTTTTTTTTTTAACCATAATGTGGAATAAGACTCGTGCATAAATACAAAGAGAGTGAGACTCTAAATAAAAGGAGGGAAAAGAATGAACAAAGAGCCACATAAAAGCCACGCTTATTTACATCATATCGCTCAGATAGAGCTTGTTTAAATACTGATTCCAGAGCAGATGGGAGTTCCGCTTTTAGAAGCGCACGGCGACCAAACAATGGTCAGAGTGATGTTGGGAGAGAGAGAGAGAGAGAAAAGGAACCCAGGAGATGGTTCATGGTACCATTGTGACAGCGAGAGAAGACGAAGACAACGGGACAAGAGTTTCGCCAAAACGGTTGGCGGTGGCCTACTGAGCTACAAATGCGAGCAATGAGTCAAGTCGAAGGGACAAAGCGCGGATCAATCCACGAGCGGAGCAAAAGAGAGGCGGTGGCGGTGGGGGTGACTGAATTATTTAAACACACCTGAGGAGGTGCTTAACTGCGTCGAGATGGATGCCCTCGCTCGAGTTAGACATGCATAATGAATGAAATGAAAAATCCGAGCGCAGCAAACCACAGCCGCGTCTCAAGAATATGCACGCGCAAGAAATCCTCATTTCATCGTGAAAAGTGGAGAATGCGTCTTAAGATTTCATTTGATGTGTGCTCGGATCGACGGCGTCAAACTCAGCGAAGGCGTCCCGACTGCGCTATCGAGCTGTTGGCACAATCGTTAGGTTGGACGCCAAGGAAATGCAATCGCCGTGATTTACGAGTCCTACAAGGGTTGGGGGGGTGAAGACACAGACCGTCATTGTTTCTAATCACGAGGCCATCAATTGCCCCTGGAAACAAAGCAAAGAAAAAGGCTGATCTTTAATTACTGGTACGTAGAAAGCATTTTCTAGTAATACGAATTTTACAGAGCATTCACATGATTGTTTTGAGAACAGAACTTCCAAAGTGACACCGGATGACTTCTAAATTCAAAACAATTCTTGATGTTGGTACCAATAATTTGTTTTGGGATTCTGGTAAAAGCATTTAAGTGCCAATGGCAGCGAGTTGAAGTAACCTCTGTCTCTATAAAATTAAATAAAGTAAAACCGCTGACCCCAGAGAGTCCCAACAGGTTGATCGCGATCAACTGGTCGATTACAAAGACACTTGAGGTTGATCGCACGCTGGATGAAAACAAAAACAAAACAAAACCCGAGACGTCGGCGCAATTTCTCCACACACTCTCCTCGGCGTACGGAAGCCACGAATAACAAGGGAATGAGCCCTCTGAAGAGATAACGTAATATTGCCTTTCGCAGACTCATTCATACCGAAGTAAGTGGGACAAAATCCTCAAATGTATTATTTGCAGTGGCTGATGTTGATCCAGGGGGTTGCTCTCATCGCTCGTATTGAAATAAAGCGTATTTAAAAATGAGTCTCCTTCATATAATTGATTAAGATAAGAGGAAAGTTGGTCAGTGAGCCTGCCAAGAGGCCTGCAGCATCATTCGGGCATAGCTGGAAATTTGGGCTAACAACTAACTGCATGTGACAACTGCC
This sequence comes from Hippocampus comes, assembly GCF_001891065.2. NCBI lineage: Eukaryota > Metazoa > Chordata > Actinopteri > Syngnathiformes > Syngnathidae > Hippocampus > Hippocampus comes. The sequence continues at coordinate 487,035 of NW_017805372.1, read as the reverse complement.
TTTTACATACTTCATTCGTCAGGGGAGCAGGACTCAAAAGGATTTTTTTGTTTTGTTTTTTTTGACAGGCTGGAAAAAGCATTGCGCGGTTTATGACGGTCCTCTGACATGAATGGCGTGGGTAAAAATACGCGGTGCAAGAAGACACGCTGACTGTTTTTCACCGGGTGGTTCATTTCCAGCCTATAAGTGTTTTTTTTTTTTTTTCATCTCAATATTCGAATGAGGACTTTACGACTTCATTAGTGAGGCTAGCGAGAGACTCCATCGCATTCTGAGTGACAAATTTAAGAGACGTCGCCACAAAGGGACCCCCCGGTATGGAGCGCAAAACCTCTTCGAAATGTGGGTGAGTGTGTAAATACCTTGCAGATCTTATACAGGGAGTCTTGCCCATCTCCTCCGGTGTCTTTGAAGTAGTCATGAGCCGGGAACGTCCTGTTAATGTCCCGAGTGATGGCACTGTCCTGCGGGGATTCCTAGCAGTGAGATAAAGAGAGGGGTGCGGGGGGGATGGGGGTTGCTGTTATATTTATATATAACATGAAAAAGACTCACCACAAGACATTGAAAGAAATCATTCATGGGGAAAATAACGTCCTGACAGTATCTAGCAAGATGGCGGACATATTAGAGAACTTTTAGCATTCGAAACAATCACCACTTTATTGTTACACTGAGACTGCAACTAACAAAAGGGGTTGGGGGGGGGGGTCTACACAGCATCTACAAGTGTCACACAAGATCTGAGTCTCTGATATGCATCAAGTCATCAGCACCTTGTCATCGAAAGCACTACACCGACATCCAGAGAGGAAGAACTGCCAAATGAAAATACAGCGGGTATAAAAAGCAACACAGGAAGAAAGAACTCGTCCAACCAAAGTCAGCTAATGGCGAACATGAACCGGCATCCGCGTGTTGCTGCCGAGTGTGTTCAACAACTTCCAACCGCGCCCTGAAAAATCACAGCCACAGCTGACACTGTTTGTTGTTTACGGTGTGCGGAAGACTGTGTACCAAGTCGACCATGCACACAGTACGTTGAGCGGACTGTATGTACTGTGTTAAGTTCTTCACATTCTGTCATTCCCGAGCCTGCTTATATCTCCGTTACGACGGCAAAAGCAGATAGTGCAATCACTGTAGTTTAAGCCCAAGGCTATTTGATATCGGTCTAACGGCTCACTCGGCGGCTCAGCTTTGTTAATGATACGTTTTACAAGCGGGACTCCGGCAGTGAGTGTTGTCCATAACACGGATCCGCGGCATCCGAGTGAATGATAAGCTTCCGTGTTTATCCGAGCGCCACTTAGCCGTTCTTATCTCGAGTGCTGAGAGCTTAGACAAAGACCTCTGACATAACGGCCAATTAGCTTCCCTTCTGTCTTTCTGGGGGCACTTGAAGGGAGCCTTGGTATGACGCTAGCGTGAGAGGGCAGTGAAAACAGAACCAGTGTCTCATAGCGGTGGACGGAAGCGCGAGGAACAGCAATAAAGACCATTTGCTTCGTCATGACTCAAGTGCAGTCAATTCACAACCCAAAGAAACCATGCGCAATTGTTGTTACCCCTCTGTTAGTGTAAGAAAAACCTGAAGGGGTCACAGAAATAAATTGAATCTGACAAAAGAAGTAGTCATTAAAAAAATAATATGAACCAATTAAAAAATAACCAATGAAAATCAATATACTGCTTTTGAATTGTGGTTTCACAGATTTTTCCTTGAAACAAACTCATTCAATAGGCCTGGACAAAAATGCAAAAATGACCCTGGACCATTAACATTCTGTTGCGCAACCTTTTGTGGAAATCATAGCAAATGATCTCGATGAGACCTCTGCACCTCCCCTGCAGAAATTTTGGCCCACAATACCTTGATGGTCTTGAGAATTCATTGCAGCCTGCACAAGAGATTCTACACACCATGTCAGATGGAGCAAAGCAGCCCCAGAGCATAACAGATCCTCTTCCATGCTTGACAGAAGGGACAGTGTTCTTTTCTCGGTATGCTTCATTTTTTTGAACATCGAGCTGCTGTGCTTTGCTAAAAAAGTTGTTTATCCTCATCTGTCCATCGCACATTATCTCAGGAGATTTGTGGCTTGTCAACAAGGAATTTGGCAGATTCCAGTCTCATGACCCAATGATTTATTTTCAACAGTGGTGCCCTCCTTGGTCGTATCACTTGGAAGTACACTTTGGCTCAAACGACGATGACTGCTGCAATTTGATGATGTAGCGTGACCTTAGAGTTCACGTTGAATTTCTCAGGAGGTTGCTCTGTGCTCTCGACTTGTCCGTTTTCCTCCTGAGGCCACGTCCAGGCAGACTGGCTAGAAGTGAATGGTTGCTTTTGCTAGAAACGGCTTAGCGAGTTTCAAAGTCTCAAGAAGTCTGGAATAACAGCTCAAAAAGTCAGCTATTTTAGTTAATTAATTTTTATTATTATTTTAAATCACTGGCAGGGTCTGAAACACGAAAAGTCACAAATTTGGCAACACTACGCTGACGCTTGCTTAATCGCATTCCCTGTGTGAAATAGGGTGCAATTTATTTTTATCCTTTGTTGGTGCAAGAATGTCACACGTTACGACTGAAACACTGGTGAAATGTTTTGAAATGGAAATATTGCATGAAAACAGTTTTTTGGGGGGTGTGGGGTTGAAGAGTTCAATTACAGTCATAACGTCAAGCCAATTAATGGTGATTAAAAACTGTGAATGCTGATTTGGTTCGGCTCATCATATTTGATGGGGAACAAAGCAGTATTGGTACTTTGCTTTTTTTATTAATCATGAATGGCTTCATAAAATAAATGCATTGACTTTGGCCTCGGCCACGAATGTCTTTGTAACTTCTTCAACTCCAGAACGATTCAGAGGAACTATGTTCAATCCGTTTTCTCCAGAACGGTCATAGAGCGTGAGCAAGCTGATCTAATTAGTATAGCCAGCGCCGCTGGTTGGACGATGATGAAAAACAAAAACAAAAAAATAAAATAAATAACTGGATTTTATGAGAATGTAATAACAACAAACAAAACCTCAGTTGTTCCCAAAGTTGGTTCTGTCACAACATATGAAAAGAATTATCTGACGATGAGGCTATGATATGGATTTTTGCTTTGCTTTTTTTTAGCACAGCCACATAGATTTGAAGGATTTATTTTTAAAAATAGCATTTCATGGATGGACACCAAATGTAATAAAACAAAAACTTGCCAAATATGGCAAGACCCCACAATGTGTGCGAGGCCGTGTGCTGCATGACTACTGCAATTGTGGGAATAGCGGATCCGCGTTGCGCTTCCGTGGGAAGGTTGCGTATTTAGCCCTCTATTGTTCATGTCCCTGATTTTGCTGGAGTTAACACAATGGCTGACTTGTCACTCTGTTGTTCTTTCTCCGCTCCCCGTTGAAATGCCAAATGAACATACGGCCGGATATTATTGAAACCTCACAATTTCTTCCCCTCGCAGGTTTTTTTTTTCCATTTTCCAACGCGTGTCGTTATTGTGTCTGAATGTTGCTACGCCATGTTTGCAGACTCAACCAAATCATGATCGTCACACCGGAGTTTTTGTGCCAACTTCAACCGCTGTGTCGCGTCAGCCTCGACAAGCGACAGAAGCATCATCCCAAACACAACAAGGTTACAAGACAAGACGACGTAAAGCGCCAAATCGACATCCTGCGCTCTCTTATGGCATCAATCTCGCATCATTCAGTCATCCGCTAAAACGCGCGCCGCCTCATTACCAGAATGCACACTCAGCGCTCCGCATTCTGGTGCCGGTGTGTTACAGTCCATTTACATCATGTTAGGACTTTCTCGGCGACAATCTTAAACTGACACGTTTGCAATTCAGCAAATGATTTAGTTCTGCATGATTGGAAGCTATTACTTTTTTTTTTTTTTTTTTTTAAGACCTGACAAAAGAATTCCATCCACCATATTTGTTAGTCTGTTGTCAAAATGTGTTCCTATCATGGAGAGCGCACAGCATGCGTTTGGAATGTTTTATCATCCGCTGTGATGAGAAAAAAGGTACACAGAGACGTCAAAAAGTACATCGAGATAAAATGACATTTATTTTCTCAGTACAGATGCACAACATGTACAAAGTTACAATACGATATACAGTACACGTAGGTTTGCCGCCTACAGAGAATCATAAAAGTCTTCTGGTATTAGTCACAGGATCTCGTTTCAAATAAAACACACATTTGATTGCTTCTATCTCGACATTCATTTGACTAAACTCGTCCTGGATCAGACCGTGACTTAGAATGGGAAGACTGGACTCTTCTTATCTCAGGGAGTTTTCAAGCGCAAAAAAGTCAGCTGCTCCCAAAAGCTGGGTCATGAGTGTACAATTAGCTCCGTACTGCTGTGTCCTATTTAGATCCTAAAATAAGCACAAAGAAAAACCCAAAACAGATTGGAAGACAGATAAGGAATTGTCTGACTCCAGCCCTGCATGTGTGTTAAAGCGCAGCAATTGATTACGTTTGTACAAGCTCTTTCAAATGTTTCAGAGCCAATTATATTCAGTACTTCGAGTCCTGAATTGTGTCTTAACGCGAAATAATTTAATGAGAGTATCTCTCAAACGGCATTTATTTACAAGGAGCCACGCTGTATGTACAGATTGAGAAATTATTGACAAAATAATGAATCCACTTGCTCCCTGACCAACAAACAACCCATAAAGTAGTGCGCATAAACTTGCCGGCAGCAGCAACACCCGTCACCCGACCTTGAAATTTCTTTTTTTTTTTTTTTTTTTTTTTTTAAAAAAAGAGAAAAAAAAACTTGATAAATTCTGATCACTTCAGTAGATTGCAATCCAGAAAAAACAAGTTACAGTAGAATCGCCTCAATAAAATCTGCCAAGGGAAAGATGCACTTTCATAATAAATACAATTGCAGTTAGAAATGAGGCAGAAGCCATCTTCACAATAACATCGACGCACACATTCAATATGCCATTTCTTGACACTGACAACGCGGTGGACGACACAAGGTAGCAACATGAGCGATTATCGTACTGTATTTGGCACTGCTTCACAAATGACAGCATTTTGTAAGACAACACGTGAATCTATCATGAATTAAGTCATCCTAATTACAAAACTGTACACCCACAAAAACACTTCAAATATCCTCGAGCAATGACAGGCGGAAAAAAAAAAAAACTGCGTTAGCACCCTCGCTTCAATTAACAGTCTTGTTCAGCCGTTGGTCGCGTTCCAGTACACCCGAACCGAGTTGCAGACGCTCCGGTGTGCGAGAAAAAACAACATCATGAAAACATGCCAGCCTGACAAGTCAGCTGTTGAAAAGTACAAACGGTCCCACGTAAAATTGACAGCACCCTGTCTAACAGTCGCGTGTCGACAAAACTCAGCCCTCTAGAAACGGAAGAGTAACGCAAGCCCACTTCAATTTGTATTTCAACGCAAGAATGAATGACTTCAAACGGCGCTTCACAGTTTTGCGGGTCTTCACCAAAAGTGCAGCGCCGCCTCAAATATTTCATCTCCATACCGGTTACCAACTGAAAAATTTTTAAGCACACATCAACTCTCTTTGGTATACAACATAAGGTACTGTACATAAAGCTAAGTTATCTTTTTCCGCGCTTTGTATTCTTACAACGGATCTATTCAGCTTGCTGAATGTGACGTTCCAGCACGTTCCGAAAAGCACAGATGAAGAGATGATGGAAACATACAATACACGCATGCACACAAGAGACGTGCGGGTCTCAGGGGTCACTCTCTTTTCAGGGGAACTTTGGAACCAGAGAGAATGGCCTCTCTGTTTTGTTTTTTCTGTGTGTGTGTGTGTGTGTGTGTGTGTGTGTGTGTGTGTGTGTGTGTGCGTGTGTGTGTGTGTGTGTGTGTGTGTGTGTGTGTGTGTGTGTTGTCCTGTGATGGTCAACGGTTATGTGCAAACGGACAGGTACATTACAGTGATCACAATGCTGAATCGAACTACCGCTGCGCTCGATGGAACAAGGCAGTTCTTCATATTCGGGATGTGGAGTTGACCACAAAATGTAACGTGTTTGCAGGCAAAAGATGTACCAGATAACAGCGGGGTGGGGATAATAATTATGTACCGGTTATCAGCGTACAGTTGGTGTAAAAACATCTGCTCTCTTGTTTTGATTGACACTTACACCGAGTTACACAATAGCCAAGCAATGAAATGAACATACAGCAGAGAAAATTGGAGTGTCAACTGCATTACATGCAACAAGAGAACGGAGTTTAAAAAAAAAATAATAATACTGCAGTGTTTGGAAAACAGTCAAAGCCATTCATTTGAACCCAAGGAATTTCCATCGAGGGCTGAGTATCTTGTCGAAACCGCTAGAAAATTGATAGAAGCCATACGGTCTACCTCGACATTGTTTCTGTTGTGTTTATTCTTCACGGATTACGCGCAGCCAGACGGTGTCATTCACTGATTTGAACATACACTAACTTGACACATAACTCTTATTCTAAGTGCAGCGAAGGGCAAGAACACCTCCCAAGTAGTTCATATATTAAGACTTCAGCTTGCTTCCGACGTAATGTTCTGTTTGCATTCGCGTCGTTTTCTCAACTGACGTACGCTTCATTCATGACAATCCTCAATCCTTGCATTGTGTTGCCTTAACAACAACAAGAAAAACAAAAAAAGAAACAATCCCATCCAACTTTTACGACTGTCCCCTCCCATGGACGAATGACACCTTGTAAGCCTATTTAGCCCAGTTTATCCTTCAGCGGCTCACGCCAGACTCCCCCCAGCTGCCAGGCGTGGCGTGAGCAGAGAGGACGTCTGTGTAACCTCCAAATGTGATGGAAAAAGCAGTGGCACAATCACGCCTCCTTCCATCTCTTCGTGGCAACATTTCATTTTGCAGAGGAGAGACACTTCAGCCGAGCCGTTGAAACGCCAAACGTGGCGCAAAGCTGTCCCCGACGAGGCCACTACACATGACACGTTGTGCCAATTCCTATCTCTCCGTGGCCGGATCCGTACCCTGCCACAGTACATCCCTGGTCGATAGAACCGATGAAAGCCTTTTTGGGTTTCCTGACGCCGAAGCCGCTGCCGCTGCGCTGTAAGCAGTACGAGCAGAGACGCTTGAGGCCCTTCCTGAAGGCGGAGTTGGAGAGGCTGTAGATGAGGCAGTTACAGAAGCTGTTACTGATGGCCAGCCAAGTGGTGAGGAAAGACGCCGCCGGGTGATGGTAGAGTCCACCGCTCTCCAACAGAAAGTAAATGATGTAGGGCAACCAGAGGATGTAGAAAACGCTGGTAATGCGGAACAGTACCATGGCATACCGTTTATCCGGGTATGTGGAACAGGGTTGTTGATAATGCGGGTGTTGATGGTGGTGTTTCTGAGGTTTGAATAAGCCAGGAGAATGCCTTTGGTCCAGCTCGCCACTGTCCTTGGACAAAGATCCCGATGTCAAAGCCGGATCTGGGTGCGGTTGGGGTCGGTAGCGCGCCTGACGTTCGCTGATCTCCCGCGTGTGCTGCTGGCAGATCTTGAAGATGTTGGCGTAAGTGAAGCAGACCGTGAGAGCGGCGGGCGCATAGAGAAGCACGACAATCAAGGTGGTGAAGGCCGGCTGGGTCCTCCACTTGACAGCGCACCACTCCACCACGTCGCCGTGGTAACCGGGCTTCCCCCAACCGAGGAATGACGGCAGAAACACCAGTGCCGAGTACAACCAAATCAGAATGATGCAGCAGCGCACCCGACACGGTGTCACCAGGGCCGCGTAGGTCAGGGGTTGCGTGATGGCGATGTAGCGGTCCACGCTCACGCATGCCAACGACGCCATGGAGACGGACTTCAAAACGGACACCAGGTATCCAAACACCTGGCAGGTGAGTTTGGGGTCAAGACCTTGGAGGTGATGCAATAAGGACAAGGAGGGGAAGAGGCAGCTGACACCCACAAGCAAATCGGCGTACGCCATCGTCTGGATGAAAGCGCTGGTGGTGTGCTGGCTCAGCAAAGGGGCGCAGTGAAAAACAAAAATCACCACCAAGTTGCCTGAAATAATCAGAACGGTGAGGAGAAGGATAATGGAGACTTCGAGCAGGCAGGTGGTGAAGATTTCGGAATAGCTGATCTCAAGCAGGCAAAAGGGAGCAGTGAAGTTCGGCAGGTCAGCAGAGCTCAGGTTCAATGGATCCAGGGTGGAATTCATCATCGTGGGCAGGAGGACGTCTCTCGGGGGCCCTTCGAGGGTAAGGTGAACCGTTGGACTCGTTTGAAACTAACTGCACAGTTTCATTCTACACCAAATGCTCCATGCTTCAATTCCGTAGTTAATCTGCCGCTTCATTTCAAATGCCAAGCGGGATGGAAGGGGAGCCCACTGATTGCACGCTGTTTTGAATTTTAAAAAAAAAACAACAGCAGCAGGCAAAATAACATAAGACGTATCTACTGCTTTCCACAGGCAAAAAGTGTGTCTTTGTAGAAGAAAAAAAATCCAGTCCGGTTTGTCCTCGCCAAGCCTTTGGTACCCCGAATCGCAGAGATGGCTCCAACATCTCCCGCGGAAGGGTCAGAACGAGGAATCCCTCTTATATTTTTGGAGTCCACAGAAACACAAACGCGGGTTCCAGAGAAGAATGAACGCGGTGCAACATGCTGAAGAAACAAAGCAGTCATCAACGATGCTTAGTCCAGCTCTTCCTGGTTCTCGTTCTTTTCCTCTTCCTCTCTTGCCTCTTCTTTACCTTATTTCCACCACAGTTCCGTGTGTGCGGGCTCTTTATCCGCCCCCCTCCCC
>NW_017805372.1:381063-477939 GCF_001891065.2 Hippocampus comes | reverse complement strand
TGTCCTCAATCCTCCTCCAACCCCCCCCCCCCCACGACCCTCTTTTCAAACCATACCTTGTATTCTCCCAAATTAGTTCCTCTTTCTACACTGCCCCCCCCCCACCAAGCCATTTAAACAGTGGGAAAGGTTAATTGCTTGAAAGACCCGCTGTGTTATTTCAGCTGATCCCAAGTTTCCGTCTAGTCCTTTGCCATCGTATCACAGCCAACTGCTGGAAGGAAAGCAGTGTATGAGGTGACAGATGTCGAAAATGCCTGAACACACACGCAGACAATCACACATCCACACCTCAGCTGTTCTTTCTACGAGGAGGCGCGGCAACAACGTCTGAAGTGGAAATGAGGTAGGCTGGCATACCGATGCTGGAGGAACCCTCTGCCGCCTCCTCCCCCCTCTTGGTGATGATTTATCCTCCTTTGCTAAACAGTCTCTTTCTCTTCTTTACTCCCGGTCTCCCGCCCACTGGAGCTCGCGCTCTCTCGACTGAAGAAAGAGCGGCAGAAGTCCCTCCCTTCCGTGTGGCTCAAACCAATCATCGAGAGCGGAGACATGCAACTGCCTCCATCCCGCGCCTCCTCCACCCCGACCACTTTTCATTTGCCAACGTGCTCTCATGCGCGCAGCCGGATTGTCATCGCGACAATTAAACAGCGATACAAAAAGAGCGGTGTTACCGTTGAGCGTTAACGCGGTTGTGCGCGACGTCGTCCCTGAAACTGCATCTTTTTTGCACTCCTTTTGAATAGATGAGTTTCACTCGTAACGAAAACTAGTCACGAGTAAAATTTAAAACACGGAAACCGTCCCTGCGATGATTAGAAACACACGGTGCTTTGTGCTGCCATGCAAAGAGGAAATACCGTGCACGCTGCTTTCGCGATGTTCCATTTGTGATTGCATTTACAGTGTTCTCCAGCTTGAAATCAACATTTTAATTTCTACTGAAACGAGAAATCTAATTCCACGATGAATACTTCATCAATGAAAGAAATTAGACCACCTTGTTTTCTTCAATTTCCTGGTCAGTTTAATAACCGGTAGCACATGGAATGCCTAATAGCACGGTTTTGGGCAGCATAAAATCCAACTGAACAAACAGGAGTGGTCTAATATTTCCATGACCGTATACAGACCATCAAGTATTTTTGACAAAGTTTAATTTGTCATAACTCGATCAACGTTGAAAAGCAATCATGTTGAGTACTCAAATATGGCTACAAACAAAAAAATGTGACCAATGTTTTTCCGCGTCATGCTTTGTCACTGCAGAGCACCAGCTCGACTCGTGTCACTGTGGGATTTTTATTTCAAAAGAGCACCGCAAAAAACTGCAAAAAAAAAAAAAAAAAAAATTTAAGTAAACAACATTTCACATTGAACGGTCAGAACAAGATGCTAATAAACAACAGTGCAGAAGATGAAGGGTTTTTCTTGTACTTATTTTTCACCATGTGCCCACTGGCCACAGTCAGAAGATGACGGGCACAAGACAACACACCGCAGCAACAAAGTGGAGACTGTGGTGTACAATCCTGCTTTTGTCTAGAGCTCAGACAGCGCAAAATGGTAAAAGCTATCTTCCGCATGGCTATTTGTTTTGGTCATTTCTCACCATGCGATCCTTAAATGCCACAATGATACCAAAATGGCAAAAAAAAGTCATATGATTCACTCAAGGGAAACCATAATCTACAATCAAGAAATGATGAACATTCCCCGAACTAAAACCTAAATTGCATTGGTATGCTCTCTTTTTCCATGCTGTGCTATTCCTTCACCAAGCATTCAAATTACTACAATCACACTTGTTTTCCAGATAAAACAACTGTGATGATGCTCACTTCCCAAACGCATGAAAAAAAATTGCACAACAGAACCAGCGCAAGAGAATTCTACAGGTCCTGAAAGTGTAATACAAACTATTCTATTTCCACACCCTCAGATAGTCCTAATTAACACCAGAAACAAAAGCACAACAGATAATTCCTCACTTGCACGTTGTCGAGAAGACAAAATCATTTCGGTACGAGTTCATCAAGTTCAGACGGACAGAATTGACTATTCTGAAAACGCACCGCTGACCGCTAAATCACTGAACACTCAGTCCATCTATCAGCTTCACCTTGGCAGGTCGTCAATATAGCCTCACAATGCGATAGGAAAATATTGCAATATCTGATTACGCACGCCAACAATGCTCTGTGAAAAAAAAAAAAAAAAAACGACATACAGTTGGGCAGTGCTTATTCATGGCTGTTTTTCGGGGGAGGGGATCAGGGGGGCAGTTTTGGAATTTCAGTAGACTGTAGCATAACCATATAAACAGGAATGCAGTTACAAAATATGGCCAGTAGGATTTTAAGTGTACGATAAATTGATCTCGTTTTGAGAACCAAATGACAAGAGTACCAAATAAATCCCAAATTAAGTTCTAGTTGGACAGGAAGGGGTGCGGATGTATCCTTTCGGTCTAACAGATTTGCAGATGCTGCATGACACAATTTTGAAAGCGTCAGCTAAGCGTGAGTCGGCAAAAGTGAACCTGACATCTTAATCTCCCTCCTAGCAGACAGTTGTTCATTATAAACTCTGGAGAACTGCTCAAGCTTGTACGGAAAAGCTTTTTGATTGCATCTTCTTAAACAACTTAGTTGTGACAGCCCCTGCTCCCCCCCCCACCCACACCTCATCAGTCTAATGAACCTGTGCGACAACTTACGAGGATATGGGCTATTATGATTAGATCTAATTACACAGGATCCTGCACTAAAATTAGGCGCCCAGTCGGATATTAATAGCCAAATGCTAGATGATCCACATCCTCATTTAATGACTTTCGGAAAGCCGCAGAGTTTGTCTCGTGCCCAGCAATTTGCCATCGCGTGATCGAGACCCAAACACGCATACACACACCAGCCTGCACCTTTCTCTCTCCGCCCCAGCCAGCAAAATCCAGACACACTCCCTTGCATTCACGCACCCCCTCGGCCCACCGCACGAGGAGCTAAAAATAAATGACAGCGAGGCAAAGAGGGTTGCATGGGGAGGAATGGGGGGTGGGGGGGGGGCGTAAGATAGCAGGGAGAGGCAAGGGAGGAGAGAGCTCATCAGAGAAAAGAGGAAAGGTGAGAAAGAAGTCCGGGATATTAGGAACAAAATGGCAGGATGAAAAGGGTGCAGCCACAATGATGAAGAGGAGGCAGCGTGGCATCCTGACACTTGCTTGCTGAACTGAGCACAACATAGGCCTACAACTTTGTACACTGTGCAAGGTCTCAGGACTAGTTTTAACTAGTCGCCATACTTTGGGAAGTACCACTGGACAACAATTCCGACGATTCCAACAAATAAAAACTCAGCATTCCGCTGAATCTGGTTGTTGTAATTAATGGGGGGCCCCTCGCTTGCTTCTCTTTAATGATTGGGATCGCGGGAGACTTTGACACCCAGAGTGTGTAAATTATGTCCCGTGTAGTTTTGTCTTGGTCGCCCACAAAAATCTGATTTACCAAAAAAAAAAAAAAAAAGATTTAATCCAGAAGACTACTCCGTGCCTTAAAGCCGTTTCGCTTATCTTATCTTTATATCGACAAAACAATTAACATTTATATTCGTAACTATGGGCAACTGATATTTTGATTTCAATCAACGTAAAGAGCAAAAGGAGCCTGGTCAGGTGGTCACTAGACTGCATTCTACTGTGCTGCAAATTACAAACATCGCAGTTAAAATAGCCCATCAAGTCAGTGGTTGCTTTTGCACACAACGCTAGTAAAATTCAACGAGGGAAGAAACCGACAAGATGTGACCGTGACTAAAGTATTGACCTGCATGCGCACCATGCAGTTGACATCATGCGCTTTTTCTTTCACCAAAAGCACAAAAGGCCCTCAGTTCTGTTCACATCCAACTTAAGTTGTGTTTTCATCAAACCTTGGATACCGCTTGGAGAGGGCATTCCCGTGCCTAACACATGGAAACACAATACAAGCACTTCTGATTGCAACTATCCCAAGGTATTGGCATTTGGAGAGTCACAATGGCCTGTTTTGTCTTGCTGAAAGCATCGTGGCATTCATGCTGTATGTGGACACAAGTATTGGGACACATGGCTGTTACATGTAAGTTCGGGGAAACTGGAGGTCATGCCATTGATGGAGTTGAAGCCAAGGTTCGAAGGTTCTTCCATAAAAACTCATCCAGCCTCGAATTGTCACGCGGAATTAGAGGGCATTCCCGAAACAGTGTTGCTGTGCCTCAGATCCAGTGCACGACTGGCAGAACGGTAAATCAGAAAAGAAACATGAGATGTCAACCAACCCAGGTGTTACCTTCTTCACACATCAAATAGGTGTTGCCGTTTTATTTCTGTCCTCTCTTTTGAAACAACTTCACGACAATCAGCTTCCACTGGGCGAGTTAGGATAGGGAACTGCCAAAACCGCGCACATTGGCTCTGTCACTCAATGCCTCCTGCCTGCTTTAATTTATGGAAATAATTAAAAATGCGGGCCATGGCTACAATAGCTTAATGGGTTTTGCTCTTTTTGGTTACTGGCTGGAATGTTAATTAGTCAGCATTCAAATATAATCTGGTACTTTCAGTACTCTGCAGCAGGGAGCCTTGCGTCAGGGGTCTATTGGGGGGGAAAAAAGGTTGCATTTGAAATTGTAACCGCTTTTTCAATGGCCTCATCAGAAAGGCTGATGAACAGCATGTTCAGACACGCTGAGACCAGGTCAAGGGATCAAAGAGGCTGCTAGCTAGGACACAATGTGCGTGCAACACAGGGAGTTGCACGCACGCGCGCGTACGCTAACGACACAATATGCACAAGAGCACAAAACTTAGTAGAAGCTGGCATGTGACCATGGTATGCACAAATTAAAAAAAGATGGAGCCTAGTAATTAAATAATGAGCATAGTACATAAGAAGCCAAGTTAATTATGAAGAGTAGTAATTGCAAAGTGAATGTTAATAGATTTCTCCTGTTCTTTGATTGAAGAGATAAATTTGACTATATACATGGCTAACAAAATCCTCATACAAAACTGGTAGAGGAACATAACTGTCAACAAACTAATTATGAATTTATAATTATTTATTCTATGATACATTTTTAGTGGACATTTTTAGTGGAATTAGTTACGGCAATAAAGCAACAAAAAAAAAATGCTTAAGAAAAAAACCCCAAATTCTAAGACCACTCCCCTATCCATTTTGTATAGCGCTTGCCCTTATGAAGGATGAGGGGTGAGCAGGAGTCTATCCCAGCAGACTTTGGCCATGAGGCATGATCCACCCAGATGTACCGAAACATTTTTTTTTTGGTCAATTTCTCAATTTGAGGGGCACTGAACTTGAAAAGGTTTCGGTATTGCTGTACATACTTTATATACTATTGCTGACACTCTTCACCAGCCAAGCTTTGGGTAGACTAAATAAATCGAAAAATGTCTGTTGGGAGAAGCCGCACGTGTTTTCCTATCCTGGAATGCCTTAAAAATACTTTCCAACTTTCTGTCCAGTGGTTATCAAATCAGTAGCGCTGCACATCATTGTTATGATATTGTGAGGGAAAGCTAGCATTCCATTCATACCATTTAAGTTAACACAAATGCATCTGCAGGGACTGTTGTTGCACAGGAACTGCATGCAGCTAAAGAGAAAAAAAAGTCTTGGAAAGGGAGGTGGGCACAGTGGTCAGGCAGCGAGGTGGGGGGGTCAAGAGGGAAGTGGAGGAAAAAGGCAAGACCAACATCTTTTCACCACCTGGGAACCAGCATTGTGCCCCCGGGATGTTGCCTTTATATAAGCAGACAACAGAGTTGCAGCCAAGAACTGAAGAGCAGCATTGGCACATTTTAGTGTGTGTGTGTGTGTGTGTGTGTGTGTGTGTGTGTGGGGCGGGGGGGGTCTCTGAAATACAACATGTAACCACATGCCCATGGGTATGTGCGAAAAAGAACTACAGTACCTGCAGTGTCAGATCAAATAAGTGTACTTCGATTAGAACAACACACAAAACATTTCAGGGAAAAAGCAATTACTGTGTGAACGCACAAAACCAAGGACAAGTTGCATTAAAAACTGTGAGGAAGACATCGATGATTACATTTATTATTATTATTATTATTATTATTATTATTTATTTATTTATTTTTAATTTGGGGGGGGGGTGTATTGTTGTTATACCTGTCGTTAGCCCAACGTAAAAATGTCCGATTAAATGCTTTGGCACCACTTTATTGCGGGACTGGGAACTTTTGGAAAAAGATTGCATGTCTGGACGGTGGGAAATATTCCCAAAATAAAAGTCCTGGGATTTTTTTTTTTTTTTTTTGGGGTCACTGTAGCAGGGTTTGCTACTCTCGAGAGACCCAGGAGCCTTTTTTATTCTTTGCAGGGGTGAACAACATGTCTGGTCGGACGACTACTTGGTGCATTTATTGAAATTGGAAAATACCATCTTCTGCCTCTTCTACTTGCATATTTTTCCCCTACACATTGCGATATAAAATTAAGGGTAAAAATATTATAGTATAGTATAGCAGATTTGAGTGTGTGTGTCATCCTTAAGTAATTACCATTACGCTGTTTTGCCTTACCTTTGTGATTAGAGTGCGGTACTCCTCGACCTGGTGGTCATTGTTGTGGCAACCAGACAAGAGCTGCCACACCTCCCCACGGAGCGCCTCGGGTATCCCGCTCCGCACCAGAGCTGGAAGCGGCCTGGGACGCACGGACAGATTCATATGCCTGAGAAAGGAGGCGGAAGAGCAGTGGTCAGTCATAGGGATGATTTCTCTGGTCAATTACAATAGATGAAACAATTTAGAGCTTGATTCACAAAAGTAATGACACCCAAGTTTTCAAGGTTATGAGCAGCATGTAATGAACTCATAACAAATGCATCATCACGCGGCACAAGATGTGGGGAGAATCTCCACTTTAAACCTACCATGTCACCTTGAGCGCAGGCATTTGTTGGCCTGTGCCTTCCGCCAAGTCACAAAATGCTTCTTCTCGTAGCCGTTGGCGGCTTAGTGCAGTCGTAAAAATTAGAAGCGTGGCAAATTCAGCGCCAGTGGTGATCGCATTCAACACAGACAGATCTAATTGATATTGGTCCAATATAAAAAAAACAGCATCAGGTTATATCTGTCTACATCTAAAATCTCCAATATCTCATGCTTGAGGTTAACAATTGTTCTTTGTGTGAAATAGTATCACATGATCAAGGCTCTTACAACATTTCTTAGTAAAAAAATAAAAGCATGCTTCATTCCTGCTGATATCGTAATGGCTCACCATCAGTATCGGGCATGCCTCGAGATGCAAGATTGGCATCGTATCGGAAGTCACTTGGCACCCCGATTACTGACTAGGTTCACTTCTACTTTTCATGCGGTTTTACATTTACAATGTGTCCCATTATGTAATACCTGTCATTTTAATGCTCGAGGGAAAAACAGTTGAGTAGAGAGAGGAACCAAAGTTGTGTGTACGGAAACATCTGTAGTCACCGTGACGACCATAATTCACGGTTCAACAGTAGGCCGGAGCTTCTCTGTCATCTGGCCTTAGGGTCATGACTTAAATTGTGCAACCATTTTACATTTTGTCCTGCTCAAGCTACCCAAAGCACGCACGCTTTCAAGACACCACACGTCTTATTTATTTATTTATTTATTTTTAAATCACATGCTTTTAATTAAAAAACAAATGCAGCAATGGGACAGGAGAGCTACCCCAGCAAGCTGCTTATCTTGTTCCCTCAAATAAATAAATAAGAGGCAATTGTGTGAGTGTTTGTTTCAGAGGAAGCAGAAAGACTGCTGAAGGCCAAACACAACAAAAGACCTTACCACTTAGATAGCAAGTCTCCCCAGGTCTCCAGGATCTTCTCAGCACACTCTTTGGAAACATCACCAGAACCACTGAGTAATGGCTCGTCATTATCTAGACACACACACAAAAAAAAAATGAAACATTTACTTGTTACATTTTCCATCCGTCTGAGCACACACACAAACTCCCTGAGCACTCTTTGGACCACGGTGAGCAACAACAGACATGCACACGGCGGCCAAACTGGTATCACATCTGTCCAAAACCTGCGATCATAACAAGGTTGCGTGATCTAGTAGGTTATGAAAACAATTCCAGTTACCTTTATATCAAAATAGAACATATCATCGAATGAGAGATTTATGACACGAATAAAACTGGACGACGTTGGTGACTTATCCTTGAGCACACGGTGTGTATAACTATGATCACACGATGTCCACTCATAAATAACGGAAAACATGGTCATTTAATAAAACAGAAACATTTCTCCACCTGACCGTCGAAACGCACGAAAGGCCCTCATTCAAGGGGCTCGTAAACTATGTCCATGTTTGGACTCCCTGAACGGAGCGGTCCGCGCGTCGCCCCCAGCCTCTCGTCTGTGGTGAGTGCGAGTGAATGTGCGTCAATGTATACATCAAACTATCGTAGAACAACTGAGTGCGCACCCTCGGTCGCACTACTGAAACTGTAACGGAGGTGGGACTAGTCCGGTGTCCTGTTTGTAGATTAAAGTGGGTGGAAAATAAAGGAATGAGTGTAGAAATGTCATGTGTGCATGGTGCGCGCTAGCTGTCACCGTGTGTGCCGAGAGAAGTGCGCAATTGCGCATGCGTGCAGCTTAGAAGAAACGTTGCCTGTTACAAAAACTACTTGAATGACTCGACAGTTATTGAAAGCCCCGTGGTGTCTTTGAAGTCAAATGGCGCTGAATGCCCCAGAAAAAAAAAAAAAAAAGGTTTCACATGACACTTTCAGCAAATCTTGTGAGACTTCATCGGAGTCCAAATCAAAAAGAATCCCCCCCCACCCCCACAGGTGTTTTTCTTATTCTTTGGCTTCTTTTTTATGTGACCGCAGACTATCAGTGGTGGTGGCAAAGTGGAAGAATGTAACAAAGACAATTTATGAGCAACATGGTAAGTGGCCGCCATTTTTGTGGAATTCAAAAAAAAAAAAAAAGAATATTAAAAATGAGCAATCCTCCATAACATCTAAATTCCCAGAAAAAAAAAGGTTGCAAGAGCTTCTTCTGGTTTTCTTACAAATGATGTGAAATTCGAGGATTTTTTTAAGGGCAAGTAAAGCTGGTCGAAACAGAGTATTTGTGACGCTTCAAATGAGACAACCGATTGCAATTTCGGGCGTATGAGCTTTTTGGTGGGTATTTTTTCAGTGAAAGATTGGAGAAGTGGTTCAATAAATCTTTAGAATACACAACTTCAATAATACATATTAATGTTTTTTTTTTCGACCACGTTGAAATGAATTGCAATGCAACGTGCAAAAAATAAATAAAAGAACACAATGTGCAACCCGGAGTCAGATGTGTACAAAGTGGTGAGGCGCCTCCCCTCCCAGGCATTCAAAGTAATCTCCATCAAACATCAGAGTTGCCATCGCACAAGTTATTCTCCCTTAGAATTTGTGAAAACTGCCAGGAGCGGGATGTGATACACCTACAGGGTGCACAAAAATGTGTTCTCTCGACTAAAGAGACGTTGTATTATGTTTTGCGTAATGCGGCAAGCTTTCGCTCAATCACGGTCCACAGCTTCCGTATTGGCTGCATGTGAGATGGAGAATGAACAACGACAAAATAAGCGGGTTCTTTTCACGGCCGCACATTGACGTCACGCCACTTATCTATCCATCTACCCAGGAGCTTTAGGCAGCATATTTTATATGTATAAACTGTGTGAACTGGTGGGCACACAGAGAGAGCAAAGATTCGAACCTGGATCTCTTGACTATGAGTGAGGCGGAATATCCACATTTGTGAGGACGTCTTAAAAATAACACAAACACATGGTTGCTGACACTTGAAGTACAGCACAAGAAGTTCTCCAACACAGCTTGTGACCGGGCACCACGAGGACTTGGGCGAACATCACATTTATATCCGGGACAGCCTTCAGGGGGAGCGTTTTCATTTCCTGCTTAAATAGTGTATTATAGCCATCAGTGATGAGGACGAGCAATGATAAATTTCAGAGTGTATAAACTATTCAGTGAGATGTCTGTGGAGGTGTGCGGTGATTTAGATAGAGGGTAATTTACAAGGGCGGAATTAGTGCTTTCTGTTTGAAATTTTACGATTCTACAACAACATTTTCTTATGATTAAATGCATTGAGATATTTATCGGGTCGCCAAAATGATGATGAACAGACGGAAAAAAAAAACATTACCTTCCTCTTCGTCATCCTCGGGTGGAGAAGGGACCATCGAACCCGGCGCGCCAGGAGGGATAGCAGGACTAGCTGTGGTCTTCCGTTTCTCTCTTTCTGTCTCACTTTCCAAACTCACCACCTCGTAAAGTGTGTCAGCGGAGGGCCTCTTCCGCTCCTTGCGCTCCATCTGAGGAAAAAAAAAAAAAATGCAATGAGGAAGTATTTTCACTTTGTGCATTAGCATAAACTAATGTCAAGCTTGACCTTCATTTGCTTGGATGAAACCGCAAGTGCTCGTCATAGGTCGGCATACCTGTCGCAGTTTCAGGTAGTAGGTTTCAGTGTGGCTGCGCTTGCTGAAGGGCCAGAAGAGACGATCGTTGGGAGAGCAAACCCGGACCCTCGTCTCCAGAAGGAAACGCACCGGCTCTTCGACTTCTGTTATGACGAGGTCCACCGCTGTCGTCATGTACATACATTTATCTACAAAAGCAAGAGAAACGGTTTTATTTATCATCACCAATTAACTAAGACCAATCAATGAACAACGTGACACTGCTTATCCAAGCAAGGGAGGTTAGTTAGTGTTTCGCTCTCATGCTAATTGGAGACCCTCAGTTGTCACGCAGATGACCAAGTTTTGCTTCTTTTCAGCCATGTTTTGCGCTGCAACCGCTTTTCTACTCCCTATTCTGGGTCCCGTTTTATTACAACTGTCTGTGCTGTTTGACAAGAAGAGGCACGAAGTGAAGCTGTGTACTGCTATATTAGCTAGCTAGTGGCTAACTAGCTGTCATTTTCTTGTCACTGAAATGTCATCAGTGGTTGAACTCAATTCATACTTGTGTACATGTACAGGTAACAGTTAAAACTTGGTAAACATGTTTCCTAGCACTACTCATTTATCAGTGAAGTCAAGAGAGTGATTTATTTGATGGGGAGCGTTTTGAGTCGGAAGCAAATAACTCCAAATATCATTAAGCTCAATTGGAAATTGTATTTTCTGATCTATAAGAATGGAAACAGCACAGCCCTCGTCGTGGGTAAAATCACACTGACTTTGCAAATCTATTGAGACACACAGTGCGCCTGGAAAGTATTGTATGTTACAGGCTTGTTTGAAAACAGACGGGGTATTGTTTGGAGAATTTGGAGGGGCAAAAAAAATGTGATTCCATTTTGAAATAATGTGAGAAAAAAACTGCGATTCCTGGAGATGCTGCATGTTGCCTACAATTTATGTCAAGTGATTTGAAGATCAGTGCGACCATAAAGCAATTTACATGTGTGGATGTGAAACAGAAAAACAAAGGCAGCTAATAGCGGGGTTCTTTTGTTTTTGTTAATAATACAGTAGCTGGTCTTTGTTACCTTTGGGCGTTTCCTCGTTCACAGCCTGGAACTGGGGCGTGCTGGGGTTCCAACTTCCTGTGATGATGTAAGACTTCCCGTCGGAGCTCTTTCCCATTGACTCCTAAAAGGGGGCACAAGTTGGAGGGAATTAGCTCATGCCCACATATAAATAACTCCACATGTACAGCTCAACGTACATTTATTCATACACTGAACAAATGTGCTTTTTTTTTTTTCTTGGTGAATGGTATCCATCCTCTATAAATGAGCACAAAAAAAGTGTTTAAAAATGAATTTTCTTATTTTGTAAGTGAGAAGTTCCATCTGCATGATGATATTATTTTCATGAATAAAAACAAAATGCTTATTTAACAGGGTAATGCCCATCACCACATATTTTGCAGTGAGTAACAAACATCCATAAGCGGCGGGGCGTTTATTGAGGAGTCATCCATTTGTCCAAATGTGTATACAGTAATTACTATTAAAATTACAGCCGTTTTAATGTATTCAAAATACATCCAAGGTATCGATACACACATAAGTGCACACAACTAACCTACCAGGTCTAGAAGGTGCATGTCACTGTTTTTGACGTTCTTGCCAGGACTAAGCAGAAGACCAAAACACCTTGAGCAGAGGCACACACACACACAAAAAAAAAACCTTCAACAAACAATCAAATCTTGCTCGTCAGTTACTACAACTAGCTTCTTGAACAGGCCTAATTATTGTATACCGATCCAAGCATTAGATATTTGACATTTTTATCCTCGTGCACGTGTGTGTGCCTGTGTGTTTCCTCTTACCGCTCAATAGCCAGTTCCTTATTGGACGTCTGCTGGACATAAATGACTATTTTCTTGTCCATTCCGGCACGTAGTTTGAAGCTCTGCTTGTCCTTGTCTTTTGCGACAGCACTGGCGGGGGAATAAAGCAGTAAATCAGAGAAGACAAAATCTAAAATCCTCACCACACATTAAAAGTGAGTTTGAATAGTTACTGCATGCAAGAAGAAATACACCAAAACGCATCACGACAGGTCGATTCCAATTAAATTTAGTTCATAGTTAAGTGAAAAGAAAGAATAGGGTTGTGCTTTGTTCTTTCGAATCTCACAAACTAATTCCCTCATCTGAGTGTGCGTGCCCTGTGCGTGAATGTCGTTCGCTTCGGATTCAAATGTGAAGGTAATCTTGTCTTTAAATCTACAGTATTTGAAATATTAATAGTTGTGAGCACATGGGGACGATTGGGGAAGAAATAAAAACTGGTCAAAAGCTGGTTGAAAGCAGCAACCACACAGGCGCTTGTGTTTCCCTCTGAACTGGAGCGTGATGGAAGCTTCAAGGATGTCTTGCTATTCTGGTCTTAATTGCATAACCTCAAACAAGAGAGCAAGCAACATGGAAAGAGGGAACTCAAATTGTGTTCGATGAAATAAAGATACACTTGCTCAATTGAAGTTTAAGCTTACCTTGTATGGCTGGCTGATTTTACATCCCCTCATTTGTACAAAAAAAACAAAAACGCTGTTTCGCTCTCTTTCCAGCATAAATATTAAAAAGTGGCATGCTCGTCTTCAATGGAGGTACTTAGGTTAATGCAATTTTTTTTTAAGTATTGTTTAATAAAGAAGACTGCATTTTTTTTTAATTTATTGTGATGAGGCTAAATGAAACATTTGACATCAATCAAAGACAGCTGGCAAGTTTCTTTATCCATTGTCAGTGTGTGTGTACGTTTTCAGTCAGTATCTGATTGCTAGGAAAACACATCATCAATTCTTATACCTGAAAGTGCCTTTGCCATCATCCTCCTTGATTTCCAGGCTGACGGTGAAGGTAAACAAGTCGCTATCTGGCGTGAGTGGAGCAAGCTGCTGCGACGCCAGTGCCGCCTTCTTAGCTGACCGCCGAAATGCTGTGGCAAAGCTGTACAGAATCCGACTCACCTGCAGAGAGGGAACGCAGCACAACGGTTTGGCAAATAATGTGAAGAAAAGAATAAAGGGCTGCGGAGATGTTCTGCAACAAAGAACCAGCAGCTGCATTGCGATTCGTAACATCGCCCTGTTCACACTCCGGAGCTTCACGTATGTCATTGTGTCACATGGTGACAATACCGTAAAGTGTCTTTGTTTATTGAAACAGAGCGGGGCTCCTAAAATGGAAAACATCATTAGACCAGAATCGCCGGGAATACGCCTTTTTATGCCACTGTTAGGAAAAGTCTAAGAGGTTCTTTTGTTTATTTGGAGCCTTCAATGAACCTAACATACATGTTTTGTGAATGAACAAAAGAGAAACCAGCAAAGGGGAAAGATGAAAACTCCACTCAAGAGGCCCTGAGCTGGAATTCAAACAGCAAAACACACACACACACACACACACACACACACACACACACACACACACACACACACACACACACACACACACACACACACACACTAAAATACCAAGTTGACATTTTAAGGTTCATGCGAGTAGCGTGGCAAAAATGCAGTTTCAATTTGGACTGGGGGTTCTGAAGCCTTAACCCCATTTTTCTTCCCCCCACCCACCCCCACCCCTCACTTCTGTTGAATGATATAAGCAGTGACACATCGTCTCCCTTAACACCTCTTGTTCTGGGGGCTTTTCTTGGTATTTTGTGTGTGGGTTATATGAGTACTGCAACACAGCCCGGAGTGCATGACATAACGCCTTTGCACCGGGGAAGCTCCCAACACTGACGTGGCCCCTGTGGGACATGCTACGGGGTCGGGGGCAGGGGGCTGGGGATCAGCGATCCAAGACAAGGTCGACAGAACGCTGCTAGCAACATTGACCATGTTTATATAAATAGACTGCAATGTGTGGGGAACACAGACAATTTTGGGCATTCTTGCTCAGTCTTAACTATTTCGAAAGCTTTAACATTGTGCATGAAGTATTTGGTCAAATAGTGGCCAGGGTTTCATCATTTAAGCAGTTGCAGATGTGGGAGGCACATCCACAATCAGAGAAGTAACATTAGCGAATGTGACAATTTACGTCGTGCAAAACTGTCATTTAAAAACAAAAATGTTTTTGAGAGAGACATACTGTAAAAGGGCAAAAATCAAGTACATTGCGTAGCTCCCCAGAAGAAAACACTGCTGAGAAATCGTGTCAGAGTCTACTCCTGAAATAATAATTGTTATGATCCATTATCTGCAGCCACTTCTGTACGCATTGCTCACTTTCACAGGAAACAAATGAGTGTGTCATGATCGCGCTCATCATGTGCCCAAAAAGACACTCTGCTCATCACAAGACTCGATTTGGCGCGATCTGTGGATCTCAACTCTTCTTTCTTCAGTGATTCACTGGTAAACTGTGCTAACGTTTTCACATTACTTTTGAATAGCTTTGATTTGGCTAATCAGGACCCAGAGACGCTGATAGGGATTTGCACTCGTTTTAAAACTACGGTATCATATTAGGCAAGCGAGAAAAAGAAATGAAAAAAGAACTTACCGCCTCTTGGATTTGGCAACGGAACACATGGATCCTGAAGATCTCGGCGTTGTAGTGGCTCTCGGTGAACGCAAAGCAGTCACTCTCCGGCGTGCCATCATGGCCGCGCACGCAGAACAGAATCTTATAGATCGGGTAGTTGGCGATCTCCGTACTGTTGTTGGGGTCCAAAAGCCTGTGAAAATGAATGTGAAGCAACGCTCATCACGGGTACCACTGCGAACTGTCTCAATTTCCAAAAAAGCTGCAGTTTTGTGCAAGTTCAGTAAGAATGTAGTGGATTACAATTTGTCACACTAGAAAACAAATCCTACTCCATAAATGGCTTTGGTACTTATATTGCAAATGCTGCAAATACTGTACCAATCCAAACCTGATCAGGGTTGACTGTTCGCAGTCATATCGGGTAGAATTAACCTCCTGGATGGCTTGGAGGACATGGCTAAAAATTCTCCAATTACCTGACAGTGCCTTCAGACACGCCTGGCACACACAACGTGACGTCCAAGGGGAGCTGACACTGCCCCCTCAGTATGTCCATCATACGGAGAGCCTCCACCTCACTGCGGGGAGCGTTGACCGAGGCGCACCCGAGATATGTCAGCTGACTGAAGACTACACTGTCCTCATCTGGGATGGGACTACCAGGACTGCCGTCTGATGACGATTCATCTCCTGTGAAGGAAGCACGTCATGAGCTCTACTTTGATCTTTTAATTGTAGACCTTTATTCACCTCCGGTGGCATAAAGTGACTGACTTTCTGTGCACTGGAATAAAAAAAGACCCTGTTAATATGTTCCATTAATCAGAGCATGTCGTCCAGGTCCTGAAGCAATAGAGCGGTCCCGAAACACACAATCACCACCATGATGTTCTTTTTATTAAATGGTGTGTGATTTTTACACCAGATATAACATGGGGCACACTTTCGAAAAAGTTAAATTCTTCCTTTGTCCGTCCAGAGAGTATAGTACTGTCCTCTCCGTGTGAAACGGAGTGTTAGATTAGCTTGCGCGCCACTAGAGATAGCCTGCATGCGTGTTTTTGGTTCAAGCAGAGACAGGTTGTACCGGTGAATATTTTATGAAATATTGTGGAAAATATTAGGATACGGCTACTTGAAGCCAAACCCCGTCTGCTTTTATTTCGGCATCGTTGTGTGCAGACACACTGCCCTTCATCTCACATATGTTGGATCCCGATTTGAGGCTTGGTTGCTCGATCATTTGATGTCACAATGAGACACTTTCTTATCCAGTCAAAAATTATTTCTAGAGGTGATCAAGGCCTTCATTTCCAAGAAGGATTCAGCAGTTTATAGTTTAGAGATAAACAGGATTAAATTTTCAGTCAGTACGACCATTTCAAATTTTAATTATCACGACGCATTTATCATAGCAGTCAAAGTGTACGGGTTCTTTCATCCAGAGCAATGTGCAGTCAGTGTTCTCCTGCATTAATGATGCGCACGCACACGCACACACACGAGCGCGCGCGTCATTAATTTCACCTCAAGTTTTACATTAGCCAATTCAGTTCCTTGCAGCTAAACGTTTAGAATTACCAGGCATGACCACTCACCCCGATAGGACCGCTCATTCAGCTCGCTCTCCTGAGCTGTCTGAACAGGAAGTACCATCTCCACCTTGGGTGATGGTGCACTGAGGGGATCAGTGGCTGGTGCTACGGGCGATGCTGTGGTGAGGAGGAGGTCATGGTCCCCGGCGCCCGCCAGGGGCCCCGGCCTGGCGTCGCCCAACGACGGTTCCATGAGGACATCCTCTAGCTCCCTTTGGAGTTGCTGCTCACTGCCATTTCCCACAATCTGACACACACACACACACACACACACACACACACACACACACACACACACACACACACAGAATTCAAATGGAGACATTTAGGGCCAAACAGATGTTAGTAAACCGAAAAACACTGATTAAAAATCACTGAAGCAAAGCCAGCAAAATCACATTTTTCTACGACATGTGACAGACCACAACATGGTGCTGATAAGTGAGCAACATCATTGCATGAATAAATCCTCCTTTTGTATCCCTGCTTCTCACCTTGTTCTTGGAAGACATAATGTGCATCAAGTGATTGCTCTGTGGACAAGCATCCTTAGGGCAAGCATCCTCTTTTTTACATCTCTTACCATTTTAGTGATTAGTAGGTCAGTAAAAAAGTAAGTTGTGTAAATGGTGGAGTTAGGCCAACACTAACTGCATATGAAACAAGTAAAAGTACATACATGCTAATCTGAAGGCTATACACGAATCAAACCAAACACACGCAGAACCGTCTCACCGCTAGCTCTACTGCTCACGTTGGACCACCACCGTGTCATGAGGGTCAACTTCACACTAAACAAGTCATATTACGTCGATATCAATGTGTTACTTTACTTTTAGTTTGAAGTTAGCCTTCGGAAGCAATCGTTGTGGTAGATGATTTAAATCGAGGCGGGCCTGACTAATTCTTCGTGTACAAAAGGTGCAATATTCAATTCCCAGCGCTCGAGCGCACTGGCGCACCACTTATGTGCACCCCTGAGTAAAATCTTATAATGTTCATTGTTTACGATGACACCAACCTTTCCAGGTTACAATTTTTTTTACAAATGAATTTGCACATCTGCGTAACAATGCCATATTTAGAGCCATGGCCTAGTAGTGTTTTTCATCCAACTATTTACTGTAATTAAGACTACGATGCACGCACGAATAGGTTCGCGCTCGACGACATCAGGTTCTAACCTCCAAATGCAAATCAGAAGTCTGTTGCATATTGATGACATTGCATTGAAAGCCAGTCCTAAAAACTTGCGCGAATGTTCAGGCGACACTACATATGAATACTTCTTTCTAATGCTATCACTATGAGAGCTAAATCAACACAGTGACCAACTCGTAGGCTCACTCAACAGCCAGCAAATGAACAAGAGAGCACAAATCACGGACAGTCACCACTGGATCACGTTACAGCAAAAAAAAAAAAAGAGAGAGAGAGAGAGAGAGAGAGAGAGAGATACGAAGAATACAAAGAGGAGGAGGAAGAGAGCAAAGAGTCAAAGAGACTGACCTTAAAGCTGACCCCTTCCTCTGAAATCACCTGCATAACAGACAACAAATTTTAGACACACTGATTCCTCTCTGACATGATGGACAGTTCAAGAGACGGCGCAGGTGAAAAACCAAATCATGATGTCGGGATGAAGAAGTGAATGAAGGGTTTTCTCCCGAGCTGTCATAAACGATGGACAGTCAGATCACCACCTTAACCCATTGTACACCACAACAAAAACTTCTGGCTTTGAAATGAAAGGTGACGATTGACTGAATTTGAATAAATCCCTTCAAATACTACGGTCAACAAAAAATGAATTCTCGCATCTTTGAACTATCACCCTGAGTAACCTGCTGAGAGATGTTTTTTTCCCACCTCTCTGATCTGCTCAGAAAATGGCCTAGCAGACAATGATGAATATCATATTTACAATGGCAAATCCGACTGCGGAACTGACCGTGGGTGCGATGTAAAACAGCATGATATCCAATTAGGAGACAATGAAAAGAGTGCGCTGTTGCCGGACTCAGATAGAGGAACTGAGCGTCTGTATTTATGTCGTTACACGTCGTATCAGTCATTTACCACAGCAATAATAACGAGGAGAAGAACTGTGATCTCCTTGCCAAATAAGCTAAGAGTTACCATCTTCTACTGCTACTTTTGCGACGAGTGCTATTCTTTGCTGCTACTCCAGCGGTTTGGAAGCCCTGTGGTGCCATATTGCCTCTCCAAGATCTGTCTTCTGGTATGGGGGAAGGATGACTTGCAATGGTCAGTAGACATATTGTGTTCGGTGTGATGCTTGGTCAGTTTGAGTACACCGAGCTTAAAAGCGGTAAGAACACACAAGAATGTTTTTTTTTTCTTTGTGCGTGTGTGTGTGTGTGTGTGTGTGGTGAGGGGGGTCTATCGTGTTGTAAAAATCAGCTAAAATGTTAAAATTCGGCTTCAGTAGGCTACTTTTTGGTTTATGAGACAACACAAGTGAATACTTTTGTGATTTGCAGCTTCATCCAGGTCATCACAAAATGCTTCGTTCCGAACGTTGTTTTTTTTTTTTGATTCATAAGAATAGCATAAGAGAAACTAATTTTCCAGTGTTATTCAAGTGAACTAGAACTATGCTTGAGATGTTTCTAAAATGTTGTCCCTCCCATATAGCTAAACAAGGTGACCAGAATATTGCCAATAAAGTATAAAAGTACATGTACACTGCAAACTACCACCATGTGAAGAAAATACATCGTTCAATCAATTAATACCTCTCTGACTGTGTCAAAAAGAATGCCGACTTTTATGCCGGTCTTGTGTTGGCTCTCGGTGGCTTGTCCGAGTCTACACACTGTTCATGTTGTCGTGGCGCCATCTTCTGGTATCTCGCCATAAAACACTTTTGGAAATGTTGAGAAGTGGTCACGGGCAGGAAATGGTGACCAAGGGGAAATGTGATTAGGTCAATGAAATCACAGTCGACGTAATGACCGTCAAAAATGCCTTCACTGAGTGAGGAAAAAGGGAGGGACAGGAGACGAGGTGGTAACCTGAACCCCTTTGGGACACACACAAGATGGTGCCTGCCTCACTGCAGTTCCTCCCTCGCAAAGTCCTCCCCTCTCTTTGTGACACGACACACCCTTGCAACTAACAGAAACAAAAATAACAAAGAATGAGTCCAAAGCATTAGCAGCTGCACGAAAGTCACCGGCCAGCAGTCGGCCACGCTGTGCGATGACGCATACAGCATCGTTGACCATTGTAGCTCATGCTAATGTCATTAATTCCGAGATGCACAGGATGAATAGAGTCACCTTTGACTCCTTCCTCGCTCCACGGTGTTCCCTTCTTTCTTTGTGACTGTCAATCACGCACGCCAGTGGTCTCAAAAGACATTTCATGGAAACAGGAGAGCGACTATTCAAATGCCAAAGATACCACTCAAGAAGGAGCAAATGTCCAAGGTCAAACAATCATTTTTTTTTTTTTTACACAGATCTAATTGTACAGCATCACAAACAACTTTTAATTGACTTAGATGACAGCCTCAATGAAGAAATTAGGGAAAATATGCCTCAAATAGTGCCTGAAATCCATCCGTCCATCCATCCATTGGTCAGTGATTAATCAATGGATTAGTATTAACACTCTCCAATGTGGATGTAGCACAATGTCATGACTGCAAACAAGCCGAGACAGAATTCACAGTACCTCTGCTGGTCACAGTTAAATCATTCCACTCCAGTTTTCCTCCTTTCCTTGACGACGGAATTCCACCGAATCAAAAGCATTCTCAACAATAACCGAATTAACTACCGGTAATTGCTAAATATGCCCAACGCTGCGACGACCCACGTGTCGGCGAATGAGGCCTAATATTTGAAAAAGCATGCCAGGCGTTTATTAATCCAGACACGGGTAACGTAAATGAGGGTAAGAAAAGAAGAAGTGAAACACCAAATGGTTAAGCTTGATGGTTAATGTGTAAAAAGCCAATGTGGAAAAAGAGTGAGAAATGACAACTTCTGACTTGTGATTTTAGCAAATGATCAAGATGGAAAAAGACAATGAGTATGAGGATGCTTCATCAAGTTCTGAACTGGACCTCTATTAACAACTTAAGGGAGATAAAATGATGCATTTTTTCAATATATTTTCACCTTTTTTCAGAAATAGGCCGATTGGTTCTTTAATTTTACACTTGATAATTGGGCAGGCAATCCAGAGAACCAACATTTAGTCTGAAAGCAATTCAAAAGTACATTTTCCATAATAGGATCCCCTTTAACTGAATAAAAAAAATAAATAAAAGCCAGCCGTCCCTCGCACCCTGGTGCATCCACACCTGAGAGTCACCGTCCTTACCTTCAATCCCGTCTTTTCGTCATCACTACCATTATTAGTGGACGAGGGCGTCTCGTCCCCCAGCCGGGACACCAGGACAAAGTCCTCACTGTTAAGAGTGGACACCGAGTCTGACGACACGCTAATCTTCCCCACCAAGCCCTTGTCATCCATGGCAGTCGCTCTTACGCTCAGCCACTCTGCTCATGAATGGAAGACGCGAAGAGGAGGAAGGAGGAGGAAGAAGCGGTGGGAGATGATGTGCAAAATTCACCTGGAAAAAGAAAAAAAAAGGACAGAATTAAAAGTGGTTAGCGCATCGACCTCAAAGTGCAGAGGTACCGGATTCAATTCCAGTTCCGGCCTCCTTGTGTGAAGTTTGCATGTTCTCCCCAGGCCTGCGTGGGTTTTCTCCGGGTAGTCCCGGTTTCCTCCCGCATTCCAAAAAAAAAACATGCACGGCAGGCTGATGAGCCGTTGAACGTCCGAGGGAGGAATATACAAAGTAGCGCGACAAGCTCTTGTTGCAATTATCACGCAACACAAGTTGGCTTCAACAGACTGCTTGCCTATAAAAAAAAAAATCTGTTTATGCTTTTTGGATAGTACCCAAAATTGGGAATAAATGAACTGTTTTTTTGTTTTTTGTTTTTTTCCAAAAGAGCACCATCTCAGCAAAGGATCAGCGGAATTGTAAAGACAAGAAGAACGGCACCTAGCACACAGAGAGGCTACCCGACATGAACTGGCGGCTCTGACACGGCCACAAAGAAGGCCTTGTCACACTCGGGGGGCCTGCCTAGCATGAGCATCAGGATCAACGCTCCGCCGCGCCTGCCAAGCTGCACGCTCGCTTCACGGCAGTAAAGCGCGAGTACATGTACACAAGCCTCGCAATTTACAACCTGGAACTACTTGCAGGTGTTCGTATCCCAGGCCAGAAATAAAGCACACACAATGTGAAGTTGATCCCGCTGCTTCAGAGGTGGTGATTGTTCTGAATGTCTAAATTACAAAAGAGTTCAATGAAAAAGTTGCAAATGAACATTTGTTTTTTTTTTTTTTTTCTGTGTGCGACGGTTAAGAAAGATGCCGTTCCAATGTTGACGTAAGGGTGTCAAAAAGCGAGTATGGAGATCAGTTATGTCCCATGCGGGAAAAAGCTCTCCTGCTTGGTCAAAGCGGGACTTGCCGACTCGTGAGGAAGCGTCCACTTTTTTTGTTTTGTGGCAGCTGAACGGGCTGTTCGTGGCGGCCGGCTGAACCCTCTCAGCTGTGAACAATGCACAGATAAGAAAAGGATAATAGTGAGCGAAAATAAGTGAGACACTGGGAGCAGCGCACAAGCAGCACAGAAAAGAAAAGGGCAGCGCAATCTTTTGTCCAAAGGAAGGAAGCGTTGTGCACCACTCAAAAGAACTGCCATTCCCGTCACTAATTTGAACTGTTCCCGGCAAATATCAGACAATGGACAACACATCTGAGGTTTCTTTGGATTAGGAAATCAAGCCGAGCCGCTCACGGTGACAAAATTAATGCAGCCGGAAACTGTTTTGAAGGACACTTGCTCATGTGAGCGAAGCAATTCCAAGCTGTCAATCACCACAGTTCAAGATGCTGCACTTCACACTGGCTGTTATGTTATGTAATGCTGTGGGGTATTCATTTCACATAATGCGTATTCATGTGGCTGTAATTTGTCGCAGTGTACAAGTGCACTACATCATATTGTTAAAACATTTTTGAATACATTATAAAGCCATGACAATGGAAAAATACAACAAGCCAGTGTCAACCTGAATTTTCAAATATGTATGTCGTATTTAAAAACTTGGCTGGTGTATATCATGCAACCATAGAAGAGAGGAGAATTATAATTATGGGAATAATGTCAAAATATTCCCCAAAATGAAGTCCCAATTTCAGAAAAATAACATTTAAATCCAGGCCAGCTGATTCAATCAGCTGATCTTAGCTCTTAAAATCTTACATTTTTATTCCCCATTTTTTTCAGATTTATTTATTTACTCGTTCATTTTGATTTTTTTTTTTTTTTTTTTACACATGAAGAGATTACAAGACAAGATCCTGTTGCTCTCTTGATTCGACAGTCAACTAATTGCGACTACTGTTGGTGATTAGTCAACAAGCAAAATAATCGCTTGTGGCAGCCCTAGTGTACAACGAATATGAAATGATGTATTGTAATACAGGATAGTATATGGTTTGTATGTTAAGTAACACATTGGAAGAGGACCTTGAAAAAAATAATTGCATATTAAATTGCAACTGCAATATAAAGGCGGGGTGTTGCAATTAGATTATTTGTCACACTCATTTGGCCCTAATCCCTGACCAGCGCTGTATGATTCAACAATGCCCTACATCGTATTATCACCCTAACTTGAATAAATAAATGCCACACCCCAAATCAACACCCACCCAGAAAAGGCAAGAAAATCTTGCTCAAGGACTTATCAGCAGCAGTGATCTGAAAGTGCACGAAGAGAAGCATCATCCATCACACCCAGATTCATTTCTCAGTGGAAGCAAAACAAAACAATCAGGCCATGTGGGTTCAGGGCATTGGATTTGATAGACGTCACGCCTTGTTAGCACACATTATACTGCTAGCTTGCACGTTTAATTGGCTTTCTGGCACCCAACTTAATCCGGACACAAGCAAACCTACTACCCTGAGTGATGCACGCAAACACCGCCACGATCTGAAATGTATTCCAAACACAAACGCCGTTCGCATGAAGAGTTTGTTTTGATGAATTGATCCAACTCTGAACTTGTAGTTAGCTTCAACCTGACTGCCAAGGGTTAGCCGTCAAAGCGACATGGGCGCCTGTCCATTTAAACAGCGGCCAAGTTCGTTGACTGCCAAGCTCAACGTTTGTCAAGGTAATAGTTGCCACGCGAGGTTGTTGCAGATATGCATTGCCGCGTATGTAGGCAGGGAGGAGGAAAATCCTGGATGCAGGCCACTATACAACAGCCTGCTGTCAAGCTAGCCTGCTATGCCCTCACACTTCACACTGACAATTGTTCCCCCCCGCGCAAACGAAGAAGCAGTCAACATTCATAAGCGCTTCAGCGCGTTGAAGTTATCCTACCTTTAAATCACCGCAGCTATATGCTCTCATATGACGTTTGGCGCGACATTGTCTTACTCCAATTTCGTCACAAGCCGAACAGCATCCGTCCGAGCTGTAAACACAAGCCCCGAGCAACCCGCTGTCACCGCCGTTGCGCATGCGCGTGTTTGTTACGCCCCCTTGCGTGCCCCTGCATTAGGATGCGCTCCATATCAAACGCGCATGCGCCACACGCGCACACGACTTCGACTTGACTGTTGATTTAGGGTGCTTTTTTTTTTAAATCGTGCCAGATTTTTGTGACATAATTAGACCTATATTAAAAATGCTGATTTCATAATCATTCAATATACATCTTCCACAAAAAATTAGGTAAAGGGTGGTTATGGAAAAAAAATGAATCACTGTACATTCATGCACACACGTGAATACAAACAGTATGAATTGCATTCAATATACATCTTCCACAAAAAATTAGGTAAAAGGTGTAGAGTTATGGAAAAAAATGAATCACTGTACATTCATACACACACGTGAATACAAACAGTATGAACTTTGCAGTTATATGCAGTAATTTCCAAGATTTGGGGAGGATATACCCACTTTCCTTGGCAAAAATCTTGTGATTTTACATGTATTTCATTGAAAAATAAACTTAACTTGAGGTTTGAAATTGTGATGGCATTTCAACATAAAGAATAATAGAACAAACATGAAGTTTACAGTTGCTTTATTGTTGCATGCATCCGGTCTCAGCTCACAGTGCAACACAGAAGCACTTTGTTGCTTAACATCACTGTCATATGCAAGAAAAGACAAGGAAACACCCCACACAGCCACGCTCACAATAGCCAGCTGCTCACACGACGGCCATCGAAATGAATCATTTAAAAGTCAATCTTCATCAACACGTAGACTTTAGTGTCATCAAGCATTAGCATTTCATAAAAAGGAAACCTTTCGCAAAGTGACATTTCCAAGGAAATAAATGGAATACATAACTGTATTATTTCAATGAAGGGACGTGTTACATTATACTGTCTCTCAAGGATTTTCATTTTCTTCCTTCTGAAACATTAGACAACTGTCCCACTGACTCGAACCTTCAACCAAATCTGATCGGGTCAGATAAATAAACCGAGCAATCCATCGATAGATGGCGCCGGACTAGATACAAGGATGGATGCGTACCATCTCTTCAATAGTTTCAACCAAACAACAGATTTGCGAATAAAGCGTCTAATACAGACATGAGTAACAGGAAAACATCAGTTCATCTGTTTATGTTTCACATTTAACAAATAGGCACCCTCCACCCCCCATATAATATCAAGGGTTAAGACGTACAAGTTCTTAGAACCCAAACCATGAATAGAATCACAACAACTAATAATAATTATAAGAATAATAATCAGCGTGAATGAGCAAACAAGTAGCATGCTGCTGAAAAAAAAAAATACTCTTGCAAGTCACTGTAACATTATGCACAGTTTGAACATGAACAGTTAAGTACCACATTGCCTTGGGCCGCTATCTGAGGAAACACGGTACTTGCACAGATAATTTAACGGCGTGACGATAACTGCGGAGCAACAAAATTCTTTACTGATGAAACCTCAGGTTAAGTTTGATAACAAAAATATTATCTCACAGTTTTTGCTAACCGTTCATTCGATGGCACTTGAGATGACTTGAAAAGTGTTGTAAACAGATGCGGCGCAACAGTGGCTCACAGAGCTGAACTTGGTTGACATACAAAAAGCGTACAAAATACTAATTTCCCAAGCGGTTCTCATATTCCATAACAAAATATGACTAGGATATGCATATACAGTGCAGAGGATATGTATGCACATCGCCGGGTTTTATATTTACGACACCGTGAACATTTTCAAATATCGTGATTGCAGTCCTGATACGAAATACTCGGACAAACAACTTCACAGAAGTTAGCGGCTGGATAAAATGCACAAACAAAACAAAGACCAGAAGGGAACACAACCACTACCATGCAGGTAGATTCAATGTTAGCAGGGGGCTTTCATGACAGTGCTTCTTAGGTTTGAGTTCTAGTTATATTTGCTTTTACGGGACCGTATATATGGCCCACGGGCTTTAGGTTCCACACCCCAGTCTCTGGTGCAACGCGGTTACTACAGTGCACAGGATTTTAAGAGCCATTTTCTTCTACATGCAATGGTTTCTACGATGGAATTTCCGAACGGGTTTTTAAAATGCTCTCTGCGGCTCC
Source organism: Hippocampus comes (assembly GCF_001891065.2). Lineage (NCBI taxonomy): Eukaryota > Metazoa > Chordata > Actinopteri > Syngnathiformes > Syngnathidae > Hippocampus > Hippocampus comes. Next base: position 451,562 of record NW_017805372.1, on the reverse strand, counting down.
CCTTTATTTGAAAGAAACATTCAGAGACATTTCAATGATGTGGCTGTTGAGATAGTGCGGGATGTTGTTGGATAATACTTATCCGGCACACTTAAAAAAGTTTGAAGAATCACAGATTTGTTTTTCTTATGCATTAGGAAGAAGAAAAAAAAACATTGATTCAGGCTTTCATAATCCATGCACCAGAGGGTTAATATCATATTTTGTGTGTACAACAAATGGCAAGGATGGCAACCTTTAATTGACTTGATACCGGTGCGATAACGTGTTTTCTGGTGTCACCTGCAGCAATGAATAACGGCGCAAAAGTCATGGGACCTCATGACGGCGCCATCGGCCATTCCTTGGTGGCTCCAGTTCAAAGCATCATATGACATGCAGAAGAAAAGCCTTATTTTGAGTCATGGCGCAGACAAGACATTTGTTGTCCGCTCCCGCTGGGGATGAGATTCCAAAGCTAACCGCCAAACGCGTGGTGTCATGTTTGCTTGATGCATCGAGCCTGATGCCATCATCAGATGACCACAATGAATCCTGATTTTTTTTAATTCATTTTAAAATATCTTCATCATTGTCCGTGTGAAGTTATGAATTACAGATCTTTTCCAAACAATCTAATAGCCTGCCTGACAATTGTAAATGAATGAATAATCTTAATCTACATTTTGCAAGTGCTCTGTTGGACTTGTGCTCCTTACGCAACCACACAAACTACCGTAGGATTATTTCCGATATGCTTTTGACTCTTTTACTGCCATTAGCAGCCTTTTTCCGTGATTTAACAAACGGTGGTAAATCAGAAATTTCAGTGTCCAGCAACATTGCATCATCTGTGTAAAGGACTGACATTTTTAATCCATTTGTGTGTATTTGGGGTCACTTTAGGAAAAACTAATTTTGTACGAGGATTTTTTTTCTTTCCGCATTTGAAAAGTGTGACAATAACCAGGAAAAGTCTGGACCCTCACTACAATATAAGCATAAAGGAAGTACCGTATGTGGTACCTTTAAGACCCGCTGCCTCTCAACGCGCCTGTCAGGAATTTGTTTTTGTTGCACAATTTGAGCTCATTTTACATTATTTCCTATGGGAAAATCATTCGGACTTTGGTGGTGCCACTGGATGTGAAACCAGTAATAAATTATTATTAGAAGTAGTCGGAGTGGTAGAAATAGTAGAACTGCGTTATTGTGCTTCAGCATGCAAAATTGGTACATTTTCTACCGTCGCATGCTATATCTTTTTTTTTTCCCTTTCGCGCGTCCACTATTGCCGCTGAAATGTCGCAAATTTGCCCATCGTGAGACGAATAAAGGACGAATAAATCTAGTCCATGAAAGGACTGTATTCATGCGTCATAGAAAAAGACAGATGTTTTTCCAAGGCACGAGCAATACAAAAAAAGTATGCGCAATCGTTTTAAATTCATAGCACAAAAAAAAAAAAGACATTTATAAATTAGTCATTCTCACCTTCACATGGGGGCGGGGTTTGGTGGGGCTTGGGGGTCCTGCTGTGTTAAAACCACAACAGAATTAATTTTATGTAAACTATGTCATTTGATGTCAAAGTGCGTGTGGAGGGTGATGTTGTTGTGATATGAAATATCCCTTAGCTTCCACTAAGCAGCATCTCCGTCCCGGGCGCTTCGGGACAAGAGCGAGGGGAGGAGTCGCCGCCGGGCCGAGGCGTTCCCGTCCGCAGCACCAGCTTGCCGACGGCCAGACCTCCCGAGACCAAGCCTATGGGTGACAGCGACTTCCTGGATGTAAAGCAAAAAGAACTTCTGTTTACATATTATTTTTTTAAAAATCAATTTTCTGTACATATGGTTTTTGTGACATTTTCCAATACCGGTAATGAACTCATTCAGTACCAGCCAATTCTAAGTCTGAAAAGACGTTTAAAAACGTCTTTGGGAGTGAATGAGTTCAAAAGTGATCCTCCAGGAAAAATGAAAGGTTTGATTTGCAAAGAGCAAATTTAGATGCTGTCTGCACACTTGAGGTTAATCCTCGACATGCTTCCTCCCAAGTCACCTGAAGGCCATCTTTTTCAGCAGGTAAGTGTCCATTTTATCCATTGAAGTGTCCTCAGCATGGTGTTCCTTGAGCGGGGATGACAGCAACGAAGAGGAGCAAGTCGGTGCCAGGAGGTGAGAAGCATCTTCGGAGTATGGCGCGGCCAGCTCCAAAGAATCCTGAGAGGCAAAAAGGACAAGACGATGGAAAAGGTTCAGTCCGGCAATTCAAAGTGCTTTTTCAAGCTCTACCTGAGACGTGATGTCCTGTGGCTCCGAGTCCTCCAAGTCCAGAGCGCGCAGCTCAAGCTCAATGTCTCGTTCGGGGCCCGGTTCGCTCTTGTCACAGTCCCGATCTTGGCTGAAGGTTGTCTGGTGGCTTTGAAGATCACATGCAATTTTCTCGATTGATGAATGTCGACAAAGGTGCTCACTCAAACCGCAAATGCACGCAAAGGGCGCCAGGTGACCAAATAAAACTGTCACAGTTTTTTTTTTTAACATACAGTCAGTAAAGTAGGACGTGTCCTCATTCTTTAAAAATCACTCAACAAAAATAAGCGTCAGGATCTGCAGACGTGTAAAATGTTGTACCTTTCTCGGAAGCTGGAGTGGCTGGAAGAATCAGATCCCCTTGAGCACCATCTGTACTCGCTGCGATCCAAGGGGCAGTTATAATCTGGGAAATATAACGATACAAATGAATTCAAACGTCAAGGACAACAGTTGGGCGCCCTGGTGATCGACTGGTTATAGTGCGTCAGCCTCACAGTGCAGAGGTGCAGGGTTCGATTCCGAATATGAAGATTGAATGTATATTTATGACAGATAGATCGCAAAAAGTTCCCAGATTTTTTTTTTCCCCAAAAAATAAATTTAAAAAAATCTCAATCCATCTGTGGGTGGATACATGGAGTGGATGTACTAAATAGTTGTCCAGAGAAGATCCCCAAATTTCCTCGACCTTGGTTAAAAATACATTGACGGGTTTGTTTAATAGTGTTGCCATTAGCGATAGCTTGTTTTGTTTTGTTTTGTTTTCCACCCGGGAGTGCAGTAGGTGAACCATGCTGATAAAATGTCCAACGATGTGATCACTGCCGTTCAGGAAAACGTTTTACAACTTCAAGGTCACGTTTACCTTTAAAGTTGACGGGCGTGGTGCTAGCGCCAGCCTGGCAAGCGGTGGACTGGACGGGATCAGTGGTGTGGTAGCCCGAGCGAGACGCCCTGGATATGGCCCCCCACTTGGAGATAATGGGCCCCTCGCTGAAGGGAATGATGGGATCCTCTTCTTTCAGTCTCCTGTAGTGATCTGACGAGTGAAGCCAGCACTTTGGGACGCCGCCGCAAGTGACGCTGCCGTCGCTGCTCACACCTCCGCCGCTGCCACTGCTGCAGCCGTCCAACTGCTAAGTGAGAAACAAGTCTTACACAGTGCCAGACTTGACATTTGCAAAAAAAAAAATAATAATAATAATAATAATAATAAATACTCTGTGCGCACAAACTACTCACCGACTGCTCCAAGGCGGAGTGAGACGCAGTTGGTGTGAGCGCCTCAGGTTCAAAGGGGCTGAGACAGGGGCCAACAGTCGAGCCGCAGGACCACGGCGAGTAGTGCGCCAAGCTCTCCTCGCCTCTGAAGCGGCACCCCATACACTGACCTGCACTGGTCTCCACATGCTGCAACAGATGCAAAGTCTTATTGTCATTCTCTTTATTTTTAACATGAATAGGAACCGGGTAAGTAATGATTATAGGATCGCCAATTTAGAGGAAGCCTTCCAAGAGATTACAGAGCTGTACATTGCAAATCCATTTCGCAAAACTTTAGTCAGCAGAATTCGACAGTCGCTGCTCGTTAAAAGTCTCGAATGATGCTTTTTCTCTCACACATGCACCCACGCTCGCCGCAGTTGAGCCATGATTTGATCGGCCATAGTTGCTAAGCAACTATCTCCCACTTGCACAGTATGAGACCCCGGGCCTGGCGGAAGCTCTCCGAGCGGGTAATTCAATTAAGCATAAAGACGTTAACTCAACAAGTACCGCTGCTTCTTGTAATGACTTGTACCGTAATGGGTCAATCCAGGCTGCCGCTCGGATTCGCTGCGTACCTCGGGTCCGAAGTCGACGTTGAAAATGGCTGAAGGCTGTGAGGGCCTGCTGGTGCTGTGATGATGATGATGATGATGGTGGTGGTGATGCGCCCACTGCTCTTGCTTACGTCGGAATAGGTCGTCGTAGACCACGGGTACCCGGCCGTACTCCTGGAAAAAAAAAAACAATGCATACAAGTGAGAAGGAAGGTCACGATGAGACTTTTATGGGTTGCGAGGATGGAAAGCAGAGCGAGAGGCATGAATGAACCGAATGAAAAGCTCAAAACATCCAAGCGGCCATTTTTCATCGTGCTTGTCATCGTTAGGGTCGCGAACTCCCTACCTCAGCCTCACCAGCGATACATACAATTTTATTGTCACAACTGCAAATGTTCTTTCACGAAACGCAATCTCGTATGACAATAACGATTACGTCTTTTAATGAGCGACCTCAGTTACAGCATGCGGCGCACTTCAGTTAAAGTTTAACAGTGCTTCTTTTCAATAACACATTGCAATTACAAAATATGTCGGCCGTAGCAGTGCTGGCGGAGTAGGACGAGGAGAAAATGCACGGAAGTGAGCGGGGGCGGCAGAGACATATTTCGGTAGCTACAAGTAGGAGGATGGAGTACATACAGAGGAGGTTCGGGGGGGCTCCGCGACTGGCAGTGAACGGAGAGGTGACAAATGTGGGCGTAAGACAAACTCAAGGAAAGGAATGTTTTTGTGTTTTGAAATCAGAGAATTCAAAATAATAATAATACAGATTAAGGGATGCTAGAAGATCCGTTTTAAAAATCACTCTCAGCAGAGACCACTACTCATTATTCAGTCAAAATGGATAACTTGTGCTCATAATCTACATTTTAAAATCGATAAATGTATGTCATCTTTCAAATGAAAAGTGCAATGTACCTCGTTGTAAAAACAACACGAACGCGTTCAGGGACAGCGGTTACTACAGTGGACACCTTATCATGTTGTCGCATTACAGGGCGCATGAAAGGGGTTAAATGGGACAAAAGTCCGTGGACACTCGTCTCGATCAATTAATGAATCAATCGTGTCATTTTACATTGATATTAAATGACGATGCATATTTTATTATTTTACCCCCAAAATATAGCCAATCCATCAAATAATAGTTTGATATGTAATTGAATCGATTTTTTTTTCCCCGCCCCTGTTCTTCATTCTTTTCACTCACTGTTGAAATGTTCATCACCTCTGGACATTTCCACAAATACTGTAGCAGCACTTCAGGTTAATAGATGCCATGTCAGCTCTTCAGGCGGTGTGTGCTGCGGTCGTGACATCTGCCATGACACACAGCGCTATCAGTCATCGTAAAGGTAATTGCAGCCAACTTGTGGCAAAATACTGGGATTTTTTTTTGTTTTGTTTTGTTTTTTCGGAAAAAAAGTGGTTTAAGTTGTGGAACAGCTTTTTTTTTTTTTTTCAAGCGGAAGATTTAACCAGCGATTCATTTGAGCATGGTGTCGATTAAAGCGGAGTTCATCATTTTGAGGGAATGAGGGTCCACAGAGCAAAACGTCAAACGGCCTCAGGCCCAACTCGCAAGTGTTCTTCTGGATGACGTCCCAAAAATTGGATCCACATCGTGCGCCGTGCTAATTTCTAAAAGTGAAACTTGTATAACTGCTGTACCTCCCGGTAAACTCACTAGACACACAATCAAATCCTTCATGATTTTATCTTCAATCATTTGAATGATTTTTGCACTTATCTATGATATGCTAACATATCGATATGCATGCGCATTTGCACCCACCCTGTGCAGCGCCACACGGTGCTCGGATCCAGAGCAGAAGTTGCTGTCTAGCGAGTTGAATCTCTCCCTGAGTGGAGGCTGGTAGACGGAGGAATGCAGCACCTCCGGAGGCAACGAATTACTCCTGGCGTCCTCTCGATGGTACAGCTGCAATGTAAATAAATATGCAGATGTGTTCATAACAGCAAAGATGCATTTGATAGAATGAACAGAAGGCTCAACCTGAGGTCTCCACACTCTTCTGCTGTCGTAAAGTGGCGCATAAACCCCGTGGGCAGAAGCCAGAGGTCCATACGGAGGTTGCCCTGGGTGGTGGTGGAAGACGGCGGTTCCCATGCGCTCTCTCGGTGGATGCGGTGGATATCCCGTGGAAGGAGAGGAGGGGTTTTGATGGGCTATCTGAGGCTCGCCGGGAAAGGGGGACGGCGGCAAAGAGGATTCTGGGACGTTGGAAGATCTGAGAAAGCGAGCCATGCAGGGTTTGTGTGGAGGGTGGAGAGTAGATGGGTAGTAGGAACCTGCTAGGGGATGAGCAGAGAAATATATTTTACTTTCTTGTCAATATATGCTATTATGATTGAGGTGCTCACTGTATTTCCTCAAATAGCGTTTTACACTCTAATTCACAGGTTTCAAAGTCAAGGCCCGGGGGCCAAATCTGGCCCGCCACATCATTTTATATGGCCCGCGAGCAAAATGAGTCGAATTGATGCTGTGTTAAATTCCTCCATCCATTTTCTAGAACATTTGTCCTCATTCGGGTTGTGTGTGAGCAGGAGCATCAAGCAGACGACTACACCCTGGACACCCGGTCCTCTTTTTAGTTTCATAAACAGCCTCCGTTTGAGGAAATACCGTATTCAAAGAAGGACTCACAGTTTGGCTGGTAGCGGGCCGCGTCGTACGCAGATTGTTGCTCCTGGTAGAACAGCTCCGAGGCCTGAGGAGGATGAGGCACTCGTAGCATGAGGGGACCACCGTGTTTGGACACTGAGCCCCCGCCGCCATCGGTCACCCGTCCCATGGCAGTCAAAGGAAACGACGCTGCGGAGTGGCTGACGGGAGTTCTGGGAGGGGACGCGGGCTTCCTCAAGGAGAAAGCGGCAATAAAAACAACTAAGTACATTGTTGAATAGAAGACAAAATCCTGTCAGATTTTATAGAAAGTGTTCAAAAGAAAGCCAATTCCTAATTAATTTCCATGATCAAAATAATTTTAATTGCTTATTTTTGTAATATTGTTCTTTCGTGAGATGGTGATTTTTTTGGGGGGTTTTTGTTTCGTTATTGCACAACTTGAGGGAATATAGTATGAGCAAAAACTTGTCATATTCAAAAGAAGATTGCTTACTGTTCAGCCGAACCCAGGAAGGTCATGCCGGCGCCACTTGGCCCGTTGGACCCACTTGCCCCAACGGATTCGCTGGGCACGACTCTCGCAATGTCGTCCATGGGCTCAGCTACTCTGGAGATGAGTTGTGGGTGAGCGCCACCTTCCTTCAGGGTGTCCTCTCCAACTCCCGCGGCCCCGTCAGTGTGGATGCTGCCCTCCGCTGTGAAGGTTTTACCACCGGATGGAGGGAATGCACGGCTAAGACTTCCGCTCTTCTTGTTCTTCAGGCGAAATCTGTAAAAAAAAAAAAAAAAAAACAAATCAATCAAATTTGTAAAAATTATGGAATTGATCAGCAGGTATCTCAACGCAAAATTTTCTCAATGAGAAAGATCGGTCGCTTACGTAATGGGAATTCTGAGAAAAGGCATTCTGCTGTTCGGAGAAATCAGTTTCCTGATTTATCACAAAGTTCGTAAGGTGGCAGCACTTTTGGGCAATCGTTTAGGTATGCGGGCAATGTGCAAGTTCACGAGCAGATTGGATGCCATTCCTGAACTCGTTCGCAAAAGGGATGCCAACTTGGAAAAGTTCTCAGCGAGAATTGACCACAAAATCGGTTCTTTGGAATCCCATAAGAACCAGAGACACTCAAGGCAGACAGAAAATCGGAGCTCAGCACGTCTCACTTGTGACAATTAAATTCGACTTTCATTTCAATCAATAAAATTCCATTGAATGCTACAAAAAAACGAAAAAAAATTGAATTTGACTTTTCTCTCTGTACTCGTACCAAATGGCTCAAAATGCCCATCCCTACATTTGAAAGTAACATCTGTCATTCACTCACTTGTCAAGTTCATCCTGCGTGTGTGCAAATGTGCAGTTACTTCCTCTCGGACAACCTCCCTGATGACGAAGATCTCTGCACATGCTCGTCTTATACTTGCTGTTCGCCTGAGGCTGCAAACGCCACAAACAAAGTATACATATGATGCAACTGTTCATCAAAGACCGAAATCTGCACGGCTGCATACTTAAGTGACTACCTGTGGGGCCTCGTGGCCTTTCTTACTGAAGTTTTGGATGAATTCTACCAGGCCATGAACCGCCAACTTCACAGCCAACATCACATTTTCTAGCTCTTCCCAGGATGGTGCTGCATCATCTATGCAAATACAAAGAAACGATCACTTCGCAATACTATAACTGTGTTTTCTTCTCGATATATTATTACAATCTCAGACTATGGCCAAAGCATTTGTCTCTCTAAGACAGCACAGCGATGAGTCATGGCTCGTGCCTACAGAGATTCCTTTGCGAGCAATGTTTTCGTGTGGCCGTGTGAGGCGTCTTCAGATATCTCAACCCAAACTCAGATACAGCAAAAGGGAGTCTCCCTTTCTCAAAATCTGCCCTAGGAGTAGTCATCATTAGAGCCCATCACACAAATCGATCTAATCTAAAACCAAGTGATGTATACTGTACTGTACCTGTATTGTGGTCTATGTTGGCCAGCAGCTCGAGGTGAGCTCTGAGACTGGCGAGGTTGGCTGGGTCTCCTGTCCTCTGCAGGACGATGGTCAGCTCCTGGACACTCTTTGCAAATGACTCTGGAGACTGCAACTGCACAGTAATAAATGCTAATGCCGGTCTTTTTTTTTTTTTTTTAATAATATACGTAAACAAAAAAAAAAATTTTTTCTCCAGTTTTTACTATAAAGTAAAAACTGTCAAATAACCCAATAAAACAATCGTCTGATATTTGTTAGGAGCACTTGTTCAACGCTTGTTGGTTATCAGCAGAGTCCCAGAAAATGAATGAGACCTTGTCAATGATGGACTGCATGTGCGACTTGTGGACCAGGTCCCCGTACAGCAGAGAAGACCACTGCTCGGGCGAGATGCGGAGGCCAGCTTCCATGGCGATGTGCACAATTTGGGCGTCGTGTTCTCTCCTGAGAGCTTCGTACGTGCGGAATTCCTCCTTCAGCTGCATCAGTGAGGAGTCTTCATCTCGCTTGGTTACCTGGATGACGATGAAGGAAGAAGTTTGATCATTTCTTTTTACATTGTGATATGTTTTATTTTCAAACTTCATACCCTTTGACCTGTCATATAACAGAAGGCTTGTTCAAGCTATAAATATCCCCCACTGATAGCTAGCAAGCTAGCTAGCTAGCTAGCTTGCTAGCTATCTGTGGACAGCTCAGTGTATTATTAGGAGGTGTGATAAATCTTCAGACTTGTCAACTCAAATTCAGATCATGAAAAGGGAGTCTCCCTTTCTCAGAATCTGCCCTATGAGTAATCATCATTAGATGACATCACACCAATCCGCTAAGCTCAGCATGAACCAAAGTTGTCATCGTCTCATGTCTTTGCTCTGCCACCTCATTTTGACCTACTTCTGGATCTCGCATCCGTCCTGCAAGACAGGTCGTGACGGGATGCAAATTTAGAAGGCTGTTACATCACCGGGAAATAGTTGGCATTTGTGGCCTGCCAGCTATGTGCAACATCGCGTAACCGGCACAGAAATACACGCTCATGTCCACAGGGGTCCGCGTATTAGCTACTTGTACTTGACTTTTGTATCCACAGGGGGTGCTCGGTTTGTGTTCCGAGGTTACGAAGATCATACGTACATTTATGACTTTACTACTGATGGTTTTTTTTTTTTCATTACACAATATGGCAGGTTCTGACTCACGTCAAATTCAACAAATAAAACCTCAGAACAACTATTATAAAAGGCCTGACCACATTTAACCCACAAATGTTCGTCCTATGAAATAATAAACCTTTGTTCGGTTGTTGCACAATATTTTCTTTTATGTTCAGGGTGGCCCTTGCCTTGCAGGAATTTCCAAATGTTGCACCGTACCTTGAAGCAAGACGCCCTGTAGAGAAGCTGCACCACATGGCCAATACTTGTTTTGGAAGCCTGAGGGAAGCGCCCCTCCAACTTTTGCACAACAAACAACACCAGCACCTTCCTGGACAGTGCCGAACCGTCCTCCAGAGCCAACAGCACAAGCTTCAGGGCATCCTCCTGCATGGCTGAAGCGGAGAAGGATTGACTAAGAACTAGCGGAGCAGACGTGATCTTTTTGTTTCTGTTTTAAATGGCGACGTAGACTCACCAGGCCCGAGGAATTGGCATCCCCGCGCCCTCACCGCAGCCCAGAGGTTGGCGGACAGCTGCTGGGCGTTCTGGTGAAGCAGGATGAGCTCGGTCACCGTCCGCTCCCCCAGCGACCGGCCCGCTCGTACGGCCCGCAGGCGGCCTTCCTCCTCCACCAGCTGGCAGTTGACCAGCGTCACCAGCTTCCTCTGCATGGGACGGCTGAGTGCGCTCGGACTCGGAGGCACCACGCCTGCAGGAGCGCATCAAGCTTTATTTCATTCTCCATCATTGATTTGAACATCAGAAACTGTCATTTACGAAGCAATATTCGTACCTTTAGTGCCGCTAATCGGTTTGAGGTATAGCGCCAGCTCTTCCACACACACCCTGCAGGCCTCATAGTGTCCAACATCTGTCGCACTGCTCAGGCTGACTGGCTGCACATCCGGAACCTAAAAGACACAAAGACACAGTTTTTGTCCAACCATTTTCGCCATCCATTCCATTTCCAAATTGTTAAGTTTCCTTTGACCTGAGCTCCGAGCAGCTGCAGCAGGGCACAGTTGACGGGCAGCAGGTCGATATCCGTGCTGATGGGCGTCTGGTCGAAGGGGCAGGCTTTGCGGTGCAGCTTGTGCAGGCAGGTGCGGCACACCGTGTGCGAGCAGCCCAGGCTGACGGGCTGCTGGCCGCTACCGTTGAACTCGTTGTAGCAGATGGGACAGGACAGAAAGTCCGTCCACTGCGCGGCCTGCACCGGCATCCCGGCTCCGGGGAGGAGACGGCGTCGGGCTCAGGGGGAAGACATTTCGGCGAGCTGCGGCAGGCCAGCGCTAGAAAAGGCATGAGGGACGAGACATGCTGCTTTTGGTGCGTACCAGGCGCCAAGTCCACAACCGGATGATCTAAGCGCGACTTTCAAAGAATACCCGCTCTATAAAGGTTATGGAAGGCTTCAAAGAGAAACTAAGAGCCTGTGTTTACTTGTCAATGTTCTGCATCACACAAAGGTCGAAGGCCATCAATGTCTTTGATGTTTTCATCTTCACCTCAGTTTTGGCAAAGTGGTCTCCCAAGTGCTCACTCCACAGCGGATGACTTTGCATCTTCTACATGTGGAGATCTAGCAGTTTCCTTTTAAACACTGCTTTGAACGCGAATGAGGCGAGCCGCTTGCATTGGATGGTAAAATGATGACCTGTGTTCGCTCCCACAACAGCGCAAACGCACCTTTAGAGAAGAAGAAAAAAAAAATCTCCACCTACACGCACAGTTTGATGACGACTCACGCTGGGCACGAAAATAGGGCCCTTCAAATTTGAATTCCTGTTAAAATAGTTCACTATGACTGGGTCATTTTAAATTGTGAGCGTGAGGACCGAGTAATTGCACAACAGAAGCCAAATTGCATGTTACACGTCATGACTCTTTGAAAACACTTAAAAGCTATCGAAACACATCCCTTTGAGATCATTTATTATATCTACGCACCTTCAAGGGCTCCGTGCCGCCCGGACCGCGTCGAGACGTGCTCCCGCCTCATGTTTCCTTCAGTCAGGCACCCAATTTAAACCGCCATAACTGCACCCCACCTTCTCGTTGAAAACAGCACCGTCCAAGGAAGAGTTTGATCACGCTCTTGTGGCAAAAGGAGCCCCGGGTGTGAATTTAAGGACGGGGTTGGGGGTGGGGTGGGGGGGGGGGAGTGGTGAAGCAAAGCCACTGGTAGGGAACATAACACTACAGCCACCTGTTCCTGCTTTGAACAACTGTCATATCCTGTTTTGGTGGCTCGGCTTACACACTTCTCTTGTAGCACAGTCACTATTGTCCACATGTACAGTCAGTGATTGGAAGTAATTACTGTACTTCAGGAGATTTTTTTTCTGGTATTTGTTTATCGCTTTTATTTTGCTAAAAACTGTCATGGAAAGCTAACTAGTGAGAGGTGAAAATCTGCCGTATAAAAAACTACATTTTTTGGGGGGGTGTCGCTTTTACCCCACCCACACGCTGTAAACGCATTGAAAAATCATTCAAATGCATTTAAACTTAATTACAAAACACTTTTGAAGGTATTCTTTTACACCAGCTCTCACTCGCTCACAGTTTTCCAAATAAGATACAAAGTGTGCCTTGCTTTAAGCTATTTTTTTGTCACCCCCCCCCCCTGCTGTTTATTGTAATAAATATAAAGAGATATATTTAAATAATACTCACGGGCATTTATTCTATGTGCTCTGTAGTAGTTGGGGACCTTCTCTGCCTCTTGAAGTTAATTACACTGCAGCTTTCGCAGTGGACATCAGTGCTGCGAGGCATGTTGTAGCGCAAATGTGCTACTACACGGAAGGTAACTTGAAATTCGGAACTGCCCCATACTGTGATACACGTGTGCAAATCGTGATGAACAAAAGGAGGTGAAGCACACCAAAAAAGCAGAACAAAACGGATCCACTGCTGACCAGTAAAACCAGTAAAAATAACGACATGAAGTCTATTGTGTGGGTGTTAAGGTATTTAAATATTACAATAGACCGTCTGTGAACAGTTAAGCGCAGGTTAACGTTTAACTGGAAAACGTGACACGCCAACATGATAGAAAATATTCCCCAAATACGTGTTCAGTAACTAAGCATTTAATAATTACTTAGGACCTCCAGCAGTAGTTTTGTTTCAGATAATTATCGTTGAACCAGGTTTTGCATGACTGCTCAGTTGTAGTGCGTGCGTGCGTGCGTGCGTGCGTGCGTGCGTTATATTCCTGATGGCTGTCGTTCCAGTGCGTGGGGGCAGTATCTTGGTGGGAGGAAGCATGCAGCTCACATGCTGCTACACTACACTGAAAAACGGCATCTTATATTTTTAATACAGTTGCGTCTGCAGCAAAGGAAGCAAACAGGAGTTGTGTAATCTTTTAAAAATATGAAAAAAATGTATACATATTAGTCTTTATGGAACAACTGAAAAAAAAATACAATACAGTATTTCTTACTGTGTGACATGCTTCTTTACATTTAATTTCGTTCTCTCATGCAGCAATGTTACAATTTGCAAAGAAAGCCAAACAATAATTTCACAAATATATTTGTTTGTAATAGGTGATGTCAAGCCTCTCGGTTCTGAGTTTGTGGGTTTGCATTTCATCTATCTTGCGTCCTCCCACGTTCACAAAAACATGAATGTTCGGGGGAATTAAAGACTGCAAATTTTCAACACTGACACGGATCATGAGAAAGAAAATACTGTGGTCTGATGAGACAAAGACTGACCTCTTTGGCATGAATGTCAGGCATCTGGTTTGGAGGATACCAGGCACCACCTGACCAATATATTAATTTTTTTTCCCTCCTGATCTTGAATCTGCCTTTGTTTTTTGTTTTTTTCTTGCACACAATGTTTTCGATATTTAGCAACTTTGTAATACATTTATGAAATAATTGTTAGGGTCAGTAACAGGTGGATTTTTTTTCCCCCGATGAAATGTCACAGCTATCAAATGCAACTCATGGTAAAATCTGTACTGCTCAAGTGATAGTTGAAAATAAAATAAAAAATCAATCTCAACAATCTGATGTGCTATAAAGCGTTTCTTAAATCAAGTGCAAGTTGGAACACTGACTTCAAAGTGGCGTGCCTTGGCACTTACTCTAAATTTCCCTTGACCAAGCTGACTCGCTTAAAAGTATATCTTTTTAATTGACATGCAGAATGGCAATATGTGTTTATTGTGTTTGATGCACGATGTTACTGGCGACCACTGCGGGGTGGATGTTTCCTATTTCTGTTTCTCTTGTCTAAAAAGTTGGGAACCCCCTGCTCCATCACAACCCGAGAATGCTGTTCAGTGTTTTCTAGAGCGGCCAAACAACATCCACGCACCACCTGCCTCCTCCACCTCCTCCTCCTCTTTCTCCTATCAGCACCAGTTGCAGACGTTTAGCTGGCACCAAACTCATTTCACGCTAAACAAACACAGCGCAATCAAAACAAGTTGAGGCCGAGTGAAGTTGAAGGAGAGGCGAAAAAGAAGCACATCTGGGGGGAAGTCACCTTACCTCACGCACGCCTCCTCAGCCAAAACGCGCTCTCGGTCGTCCATCAAGATGGCAACAAAAAATAAATAAATCAAAAGAATGATGAAAAGGAGGCCTGGAGATGAGTCTTGAAGCAAGGAACGGCACTTGGGTTCAGGTGGTCCGTTGGCTCGGAGGAGCGAATGATGGCGAATGGATGATCCGCTGACAGAGCTTCTTCAGCCGGCCGCGGTGCCTCGCAGGCGGCCTCGCATGGCGCACTCCCGCGGCCCCGGGCGCCGTCCTTCCGCCGACGGCTGAACGTCAAAGCAAAACGACTGCGTAGGAAACAGAGAAGTGCTTCGGCACTATTTTCATGTGGCGTGCGAGCATTAAAAAAAAAAAAAAAGAGATGCAAGCCGGAACAAGCCGCTTTTTCGAGGCGTGGGTTGCTTGCTTTTTAAAGGAACAGGACAAGAATATGTCTTGATATGTTCACAATACTATTAAGTGCGTGTGCGTGTGGCGCACCAGTGAAACGCGCCGATACATACAGGTTCACCGTTGCACTTTACTCTATACAGTTGCATATGAACCCTCTATATGGCACGCGACACGCATTGAAACACTTTGAAAATACATTTTTGCATCCCCAGGAAAGAATGACAGATTACGTTTAAAAATGACAATATTTTCAATCCAGACCACTAAGCACAGACATTACAGAGAGCCCTGTAACATTTGTTGCATCGTGTTGCTTTTTGCTAAAACGGATGAGTTAAAAAGTATTTGGTTGTGCTTCATTCAGTTATATCGTGTAAAATTGATGGGCACGCTCTTATTAAAAAATATATCAATTTCATCTATGATTGTGCAGTAACTTCTATATGTTATTAAATAATTAGTTTATTTTTACTTGCTGAAAAAAAAGCGATGCTCATCGTCAAAAGAAGACAATGGTGTATAAATACAGCACAGTGAAGCTTTGTGGTAGGGAGAGCATGGTTTTGGATTGTGTTTCTTCAGTTGGAGTTGGGGCTTAAGCATAGTTTGTTGAAATTATGAACAGCTCGATGGATCAAGCATTAAATATTTGCAGAAAAAACCTTTAGGCTTCTGCAAGAAATTGAAAAAAAGTCAGGAAAAGCCAACTAAAACATCTGAAGTTCGGGTTGAATCAGAAACACATTAAATGGTGGCAGGTGTTTGCTGACTCCCATTTACACTGAATTTGAATGGATTCGTTTAATTCCGAACACAGCCACGTCCAAGTAAGTGGGTGTGCACCCTTTTGCAACCACATATCTTTTTTTTTTCATTATCATAACTCCCCTCTCAGAATTATTATTATTTGCGATAGAATTCCACCAGGGGGCGCTCTTTGACCGACTCACAAACACGATGGTCTTGGGCGGACTGTTGTCTACTCCCACTCGCGAGAGGGGAAAAGTCGAGGAGTGAGAGAGTTCCCGTGTTTTACTCCAAGCGAGAGGGTCCTGGGTCACTATTGGTTCGCTTGACAGTTGACAGTTGGCCCCCGGACGAGAGCAGTTAAAGGTGATCGTCGTTGTTGTGTTTCGGGACAAAGATACGGCGCGGCTGCTGGACGGTCGGTGTTCGAAGCCAAGGCCGACGAGGGAGCCGTTAGCAGTGTGAGAATTTTTTTAGCACATTTGAGCATTTTAGCAGCGTCGTGCAAGCAGCATTGCTCCCACCCACAACTCGACAACAACAAGACAGTAAGTGTTTGTTGTAGCGGGTCTGATGGTTTTATAAGCTGAGCATTGTTGATATGACGTTCTCAAAACGTTGACGTTTTGTAATTTATTCGGTTTTGTTCTGTTGACAGGTGTGCATGTTTAATAACACTGCTAATACTATTACTACTAAAAAATGCATGGCGACAATGACGATGGGACACTTTTAAAGTTACAACAGCAACATTTACGGCCCATTCACTGATTCTGAACATTCTAATTACTAACGATGGCACTTTTGTAGTGGACAGTAGAACATTACATCATGTGTGGAATCGTTTTTTCCCATGACGTCACAAACCAGCGGCGGCTCTAGCCAATTTCACCTGGGCAAAGACGTTTCAATGAATTGTTTTCAAATACACAATATCAGGAATGTTTATAATGAAATGGAGTGATCCAAGAGTAATCCACCCCCTTTCGCTTTCACACACGGGATAAATATGTTTCTTAGGTTTAAGCTTGCGATAGCTTGGTAGTTGGAAACCAACTACCCATATAAGTTGTTTTATAACAACCCTACCTCACAGTATTTATCATTTCATATGTACGACTGGATGAAATCCATAAGGAGACAGTAATCAATGCCTTTGTTACATCTCGTCTGGGTCACTGCCAGGACTCCCTCAAGCATCGCCAGTTGATCCAAAATGTAGCTGCGGAAGTTTTTTAGTCAGACCGCAGCCTTGTCTAATTGAAAAACAGTGCTTTGTCAGCATCATGTGGCATCTTGAGGCAATTACAACATTTTTTGGGGTGGGTGTCGATTACTCACTATTTCACTATTTGTTGGTTGAATTATGTAGCAACTTTTTGGCTTCTTGAAGATTGCCGTTTTGCTCAGATTCGCCAAAGTCACAGTTGCAGTGTTATTAAAAGAGGGACAGAGCACGCTGTGAAAGCCCAAATTTCCAGAGGCAGACTTTAGTGTAGTAAATGTTAAAATGTGTTGTGACTGATAACGAGGACCTACCGCAGCAAACCGAGGAGGCCCTGATAAGACTTGAGTACGAAACATGCCTGTATGCTGTGTGATAAATGGTTTGGGTGTGTAAACATGGAACACACAATACAAGGGATGTGTTCCCATGTTCTTCTGAAACATGTGCTCAACTTCCTCATCAAATCATATGTGAAACATTTGACTCATCACGATCCCTCTGCAAGAACCTGCAGAGGTCTTGGACAACCTGCACAATATTCTGCATTATATTGTAGTAAGGACTATCGTTGACAGTTAATCTGAGTGATCTGTTGCAGCATTTGTCAACAATGCTTTTCTTTTCCATACAATAAAATACAAATTGACTTATATAGCGCTTTCACAACAGCTGCAGCTGTAACAAAGTGTTTTGCAGAACAGCTAACGTAAAATAACAAAATATAACAAAACACATAACATAAAACGTGGCCAGTCATTCAATCATAACCATATTCCAGCGTACACCTTGTTGTTTGAAGCAGTTATAGATGACAGAGGAGAGAATCAAAGTGTCCTTTCACCAGTGGATCAGAGACATCACGCTCTAAATGTGCACACGTCTGGTACAAGCTAAGTTTGAAAAGTAAACACTGACGAAAAAAAGAGATTGGTTCACCTCTCCTGTCCCATGTAAATCCGCTTCAATTCCAAGCGCCGACTCTCAGGTCCAAATGCGTATCCGCGCTGCACGCCGACGCTCCTCCCTCCTCATCTTCAGCTCCAGCAGTTATCCATCCAGCCGCACCAATGCGGACCGTCCAGCAGCGCCGGTATCTCCGCTGAACAAATCGGGAGTGTGAAAAATGATGCCCATTACAGGGGCAAAAAAACTCAAGCATCCCAGGCCTGTCAAGCGGCGACGTTCAAATAGTGCCCAGGTTCCTCCCCGTCAAAATCAGTGCTGGTACACGCGTGTGCCGAGAAGCACAGATTCTTCTTCTTCGACGAATGCCGTGGCCTAAACGCTGAAAAAAGTCCACGACGGGTCCACGCGAAGGACAACAATATGACAAAACAAAAGATAAAAACAACCAAAAAAAAAGCTGAGGTCTTGAAGAGCTCTCACAAAAAGTCCACGACGGGTCCACACGAAGGACAACAATATGACAAAACAAAAAGATATAAACAACCAAAAAAAAAAAGCTGAGGTCTTGAAGAGCTCTCATAGACGGCTGCCAACTACGGCGCCATCTTGATTCATGCATAGATTAAAAAAAAAAACACAAACTGTTTCATCCAGGAAGTGGGAAATGACCATAGAGTCATGTGCTTTCATTGCAATTCGCCTGGAGAACAGCTGGCTTTTTTTTTTTCTTGGTCACACTTTCCTCTTTGTCATTGTGAAGTATAAATTTATCTTTTTATCAGTTGAACTACTTGAGGTCATGAATGTAGTTGACATCACCTATTTGGCCTTGCAGTCGCGTCTTTAGCTGCGTTGCGGCTCAGCAGCCCAACAGAGAAACGAGGGCGCACGGAACACAGGACCTTTATCTTGTTTACATTCTTGCTGTGGACACTTGAACTGTTTGTGATTATTAACGCATTGTTTGTAGTCAAACAATGTGTTTCATCTGGGCAACTTTTCAAAACACTTTGCTCACTTCAATGAATGTTGAAAGTTGACTCAAGATTAGGGGAAAAGATGGACTCCCCTCCACATGTATTGGAACAGTGAGGCCAAATTTTTGCCGTCGACCTCAAACGTTGGATATTAAATGAACATTTCAGCTTTTCATTTCCAGGTATTTACATCTCCCTCTTGTACTCAACCACATCAGAGCTGTTAATGGCAAATATTAGCACGCTAGAATCTTCCACTCTCCTAATGAAATTCTCTTTTCTCGTGTTGGTCCATTGCTAGGTGGATGTTGGCGGTGGTGCATGGCCTGTTTTCTGGCGAAAAACATGAACCCGTCCACCACCTGTCCCAAAGCACATCATAATGGTCTCCCACCTGACTGCACGGCACCTTCTGGACCTGAGCGGAATAGCACATGCCTCAGTGTCTACCTGTACTACGTGAGGAAGGACGATGGAGGAGAGGAGCGCGTGCTCACATACCCGCCTGGCGAGTACGTAGCGGAGCAGCTCTGCATCCTTGCGGCCAAAACTTGCGGTGAGACATGAAGAAAACGTTGCTTCGGCAATTCTATGCGTTGCCTTCCACAATCCCCTTATATCTATCTACAGATTGCTATCTGTACTTGTCTAGCGTTTACCGTATTTTCCGCACTATAAGGAGCTTCGGAGTACAAGGCGCACCTTCAATGAATGGCTTATTTTAAAACTGTTTTCATATATAGGGCGCACCCCATTATAAGGCGCAGAGAATAGAAGCTACAATGGCGGCTGCAGTTGCGTTATGCATCCACTAAACGGAATACAATACAATACAGCTTTATTTGGATAGAGCTTTCACAATCGCTGCAGCTGTAGCAAAGCGGATTATAAAGCGCACTGTTGGCTTTTGAGAACATGGAATGCTTTTGGGTGCGCCCTACAGCGCGGAAAATACGGTAACTATTTCAACAGAATATGAAAATAGAAAATACGTGATCCAAATGAGTTTTTATCCCCTAACTTGTGGTCACTAAAACCATGAACATTTTTTAAATTGAATTATCTTTTAACCATTTATTCCACACACAGTCTATTTGGCAGAGCAGCGCGTGGGTCATGACAAAAATCACATACATCCAATTAAAACAAAAAAGAATATCAAATGAACGAATTGCCATTCCCATAGATAGCAAATATACATTGTATGTGTCCGCGAGGGCGAATGAGTGTTGAGTGACTTCATGTTGTAATATGTGTGCAAATGTTTGGCCACTTGTAATAAGACCTCAGAGTTTTCATTGCTACAGTTTTATGCTACATTTTTAACAGTGACTGAGTGATTCGGATGGCGACGCCAAAGCCACTTGTGTCGTTTTTTTTTTTAAACATTTCCGGTTTATTCGTAAAGCGGTGTAAACTACTCACTCCTTGAAAATGTTTCAGCGCTCGCTGAGTCAGAATTTCCGTCAAATCTGCTGACATCTTGCAACTGTCAAGTATACGTTGACTTAGATGTTCTGAGAACAGGTGGTGCTCGATTACCTTCACTGTAGGTTAAGGTTGAAGATAACACGCTACGCTCTTTTTAACCCAAAAATTCCCGGGTCCGGAGCTAAAGCTGATCGAGAATGGTCGAGATGTGTGGGAGAGGACCCGATTCCTTGACAGGAAGTGAGTGTAACTTAAGACAAAAATAAACGGAGATACATTGCACAGACATGAAAACGTTGTGTCGTCACAACTGAAGACGCGTCGGTGGTCACTCGTATTGTAAATAATAATGCATGGCAGGACTCATATGTAGGTCAACTCCTCAAGTACCTTGACTTCCGCTTGCGGTCCAGCGCACTTCCTCCCCAGGCAGCGTTCTCATCGTCAGGCTGTTGCCTCACTCTGGTGAGTGCTTCCTGTTGAGAAAATCTTCTGTCTCCGAATAACCTGACTCTACAACTTTCTACATGCGGGTGTATGTTTCCTCTAATGTCAAACACAAGACTGACATTTTGAGAGTTTCCAGCCGTTTGCATTTTTTTTTTATGCGCTTGTTGCTCGCCAGGACAGGGGTGTGAAGTTTCACACTTTGCCCTGCGTGTTGTGTCGAAAGCGCTTGTCACCGTCCACCAAGTGGTGTTTTGTGCAGCAATATTGCGTTTGCTGGGTTCTGTGTAATAAAAGGCAAAGGTGGTTCAAATCCCTTATACATGTTACATGTGTTATGGCTGCCCTGGACAATTTGAGGTTATCCCGATGTAAGAAGGGTGTAATCTGAAGTGCCGGAATATCTGCTTGCTTTTCAAGTCTTGACCGACAAAATTTTCATTTCAGGTATCGCGCCACTGTATTTCAATTTGTTCAGCCTGATGAGAGAAAGCGACCAAGTGTGGTTCCCAGCTAATCATGTCTTCAAACTGCACCAGGAGGCCAGCGAGCGCCTGCACTTCAGAATCAGGTAGAAGGTTTACTGCGTTCGCGAATGTTCATTCTCGAGCATTCGAGATAATGACACCCCCCCCCCCCACACCTTGAACCAGGTACTACTTTCCTGGCTGGTATAACAGTGGCAGTTCCTCATATGCTCACCGCTGTGGAATTAACAAGGGCATGGAGAGCCCTGTGATGGATGAGTGCGTCATGGCGTATCAATTTTTCCAGGTCAGTCGTAAGGACAAATGTCACGCCGAGGTCTCCTTTTTTCAACCCGAGTCACCAAAAGAGCCGAGAGGAACGGCAGTCGCGGTTATGAGCGAGCGGACGCAACAAAATGTCATCATCTCGGTTCTACTCGCATGTGATTAGAGTTAGTCGACCATTCTGGCATTTTTTTCCTCTTGAAGTCCCGCACGGCGAGTAACATGGTTAATGATGGTTAGCGACGCAAATCGGGGAACACAGTGATGTCATTGTGTCTCTTTGTCTGCGTGTTGAGCCCGCGTTTGTTACAGTGTGACGCAACTCGCTTCTGCTCGCATACAATCAGAACATAAACAGTCACTGAGCAACCAAATAAGGGACTTGTGCGTGTCCCGCTCCGCCCTTTTGCGAATGTGCCGCTGCGGTTCAAACCTCAAGACAAGGTTGGAAGGATGATACAAATCAAAGTTATTTTGGTCTCATTGCATTTTTGTGTTTGGAACTGTGAAAAAGTGTCGACCACACCTTAGTCAAAGTGTTTATTTTGTTGTCGCTTTTGGGTGGAATGTTTGTTCATTTGCCAATTCAATATCCAATCAAACCAAAAAAAAAAAAAAATGCACATTTGTTATGCTGTCTTTGATAAAAAAGAGAAAATACTGCAATGGGCGCCAGTCTGACCGCAAAAAGGATTTTAACATACACCACAAAAAAAAAAAAAAAATCGAACTTGCCTCACAAGCGTACAGTGTTCCTTCTTCAATGAAGCATGACAGTCATGGATTTTACCAACACATGTCGACTCAAGTGTATCGACTGAAACACTCTTTAAAAAGATCCAGAGTTTCAACACACACATTTAAGTTTTGTTGACAAAATATGCAACATGACTCCGGGATGCCATTTAACTTAAGTTGGCCTGATCGAAAAGGGACAAAACAATCTGTTATTTTTTTGAAATAATAAATAAATGACGCCATACGAGACCGCGTGGAGTCGGGCCAACCTCCCATAGCTGATGTCTACTTGTTCTTTGCTAATTGGTTGCCGCTGATTGAACAGAGCCCGTGATCGCACTCCTTTTTTTTTTTTGCTTCAACGACATGACTAAGCAACAAAATCTCACAATGAATAGATGATTATTTCCCGATCTACTTGTTATCGGTTTCCAAAGAGGATGTTTTTTGGTATTTTCCTCGCCAGTGGCGCAGTGACTTCCTTAACGGTAAGGTTGTCATCCCGATGGGTCACGAAGCCCAGGAGGAGTGTCTGGGCTTGGCGGTTCTCGACATGATGCGTCTGGCCAAAGAGAGCGGTCAGTCACCCGTGCGCATCTACAACGACACCAGGTGTGTTAACTCGTCAAATGCACTGCGAGTTATTCGGTGTGAGGTCTCTAAAAAAAAAAAAAAAACATTTCTGGTTCAGCTACAAATCCTTCCTGCCGAGCTGCATGCGAAGTCGCATACAGGAGTACAACATCCTTACGCGGAAGCGCATCCGCTTCCGCTTCAAGCGCTTCATCCAGCAGTTCACCGAGTTAAAGGCCACGGTGTGTAAACTTCGCCTCAAGTATCTGATGAGCTTGGAGATACTCCTTCCATCGCTCTACTCGGAGCGCTTCCACGTCACGGACCTGTCCGCGCATGATGTTAGCATCGTCGTCATGGGCAACAAGGGCATCCAGTGGTCAAAAGGGAAAACGGAGGGAGCAGAGGAGGTAAGGAAGACGACGACCGCGGGGTTTGCGTTGCCATGGCAATTTACAATATCTGCATAATCTAAATCGGCCGCGGTCTGTCATACGCCGGGCGGCAAATGGGAGACGGTCATTATGATCAATTTGCATGATGTGTGGTTTAGGAGCTGCAGACGTACTGTGATTTCCAAGAGGTGATAGACATCAGCATCAAGCAAGCCAATAAGGAAGGCTCAGTGGAGAGTCGTGTAGTTACTCTCACGAGACAAGACCACCACATCCTGGTAGAGTACACACTTCCTGTCTGCGACACATGACACATTTCTGTAGTTGTGCGGCGATGTGAAAGTCACAACACAGCATGAAAGTCTGCTCGTACAAGTCTTCACAAGAACGAGTCCACACAGCAGAAACAATGCGTTCGATGCATTTCTGAATGTTTCTGGCCCAACATATTTCGAGTCTAGACTAAATCTGATTCGCTGGTATCAGGCACGTCTTTCATGACATCGTCATCATTATCGCAAGGGCGCGCTAAATCTTTTGATTCGGTCGGGGGCGAACGAACAATCGCGTTTTTGTTTTCCGGTCTTGCGATACCGTGAATAGAACCACTCCAGTGGGGCATCTAAAATGAAGCACTCGTGATTTAAAAAAAAAAAATCGGAATAATTCTGATATATTCTTTGTCATCTTAGGAGCTGGAGTTTCGCTCTCTCTCGGAGGCATTGTCATTTGTATCGCTAGTGGACGGATATTACAGACTGGTTGCGGACGCCCATCATTTTCTTTGCAAAGAGGTGGCCCCCCCGAGGCTTCTGGAAGGCATTCAGAGTCACTGTCACGGCCCCGTGTCGTAAGTGGCCCGCACGCTCGGCCAAAAGATTTCACGCACTCCACACAACGTAACGCGTCCGTCTCTCTGGTCACAGGATGGAGTTTACCATCGCTAAGCTGCGTCGCTCCGGCAACCGCCAAGGCCTGTACATGCTGCGCCGTAGCCCCAGAGACTACGACAAATTATTTATGTCCTTTGTGGTGGGGGTAAGCGTCATTCATTTTGGCTTTCGGGTGACTTGCTGATTAATGGTCCGCCTAATTTCGATCGGTCGTCTCAACAGATGTGATATGACGGCCAATCTGTTCCCTTTGACCTTCAGTATGATGCTATGATGGACTACAAGCACTGTCAGATTCTGAGGGGCGAGTCGGGAGATTACGTTCTGAACGGGGCCAAGAGAAGCTTCGACACCCTCGGGGAACTTCTCAACTGCTACCAAAAGGAGGCGCTTCGCACAGACGGATACACATTCCATCTGACCAAGTGCTGCCCGCCCAGCCCCAAACGTCAGTCAAAAAGAAAAAAAAAAAAGCTCACGAGTGATTCAAATTTGTCATTTAAGAGCATCTTGCATGTAGATGAAGATCGTGTTGACTGTAGAATGCTTGAAATTTTGGACGGAAGCGACCTAACACGTGTCCTCGCCGCTTCCCCAGACAAATCCAACCTGCTGGTGTGTCGAAATAACCAAGGGCCGGACGTTCTTCTGTCTCCCTCGCTTCAAAAAAGCATCGGCCAGATGGTTTTCCACAAGATTCGAAAAGAGGACCTAGTCATCGTAAGACAACCCTCGTTGCTTTCTGTGACTCCTCCAATTCGTCAAGTATACCAACAGAAACGACACCGCTAAGGAGCGATTCCTTCGTGCGACAGGCCTCATTTTATTTATTTATTTTTTTTGTGCTTAGTGTCCGAGATAACGAGAAAAAAAAAATGTTCAGATTGATTCTGGGCTGTAGATGAGGAAGCATGTAAAGTACGTGTATCAACGTTGCCTATCATTGGTTAGCATCTGAACTGGAATGTCTGTCCTGGTGAAAGTGCTTTAAACATTGTTTCGCTTGACATTTTAGAGTGAGAGTCTTGGCCAGGGTACGTTCACCAAGCTCTTCTCCGGCGTGAGGAAGGAGCTCGGAGACTACGGAGAGGTTCATCAAATCGAGGTGGTGATCAAAATCCTGGACAAAGCTCATCGTAGTTACTCAGAGGTCAGCTTATGACTACTTGGCTGAGTGGAGAAGCTACAGTGGCTCCTGTTCTCACTTTCTCCTGCCCCCCTCAGTCATTCTTTGAAGCGGCCAGCATGATGAGCCAGCTCTCCCACAAGCACTTGCTCCTCAACTACGGCGTGTGCGTTTGTGGAGACGAAAGTAAGTTCAAATCGCACACAGACCAAATTTCCTACTCCTGTTTGTCATGTTGTAGACATAAAAAATTGACGGGTGCGTCAAACTGACCTCTCCTTGTCTTCGTTTCAGACATTATGGTCCAGGAGTACGGTAAATTTGGCTCTCTCGACACGTATTTGAAAAAGAACAAAAGTAGCATCAACATCACTTGGAAGCTGGAGGTCGCCAAGCAGCTGGCCTGGGCCATGCACTACCTGGTAAGATAATCACGGAAGATTATTCCCGCGGCGTTCGCCTTGAGGAGAGCGCAAGAGCCCTCGGCGTTTGTCTTTTTGCGGCCTCAGGAAGACAAGAATGTCGTCCACGGCAACGTATGCGCCAAGAACGTTCTGGTGATCCGAAAAGAGGACCGGAAGACGGGCAGCCTGCCTTTCATCAAGCTCAGCGACCCCGGCATCGGCACCGCCGTGCTGCCTAAAGAAGGTCTGAAAAAAATCATAACCCCACACTCAAATGTGACGGCTCGAGGCCAGCCAAACGCTCGTCTCCTGCCTTTGGACTCGACAGTTCTGGTGGAGCGGATCCCGTGGGTGCCGCCGGAGTGCATTGAAAACCAGCAAAATCTGAGTTTGGCCACCGACAAGTGGGGCTTCGGCACCACCCTGTGGGAGATCTGCAGCGGTGGAGATAAACCACTCGGCACCCTCGACTGCTGCAAGGTGACAAAGACGACGGACGATACGCCTTGATTCACTCGTGTGTTTCGAGGGCCAATGCGACACACTTAATCGAGGTACAGAATGTGCGACGATTCCACACGGAGCAAGTAGGGCTGCCAAGATCAAAATCTTTATTCTTGGCTAATCTCGACGACTGCCGGCGATTGGTCCTCGATTCGCCCAATGATCGTTTGTGGCAAAAGTTCACACATGTTATTGACTTTGAGACTCTTTTGTGATGGAGGGCGATTTCAATTCAATCTGACTTGACTCGACTGCGTCTGTGCTGTCCTCTGCAGAAGATGATGTTCTACGAGGACAGACACCAGCTGCCGGCTCCCAAATGGACCGAGCTGGCCAATCTGATTAACAGCTGTATGGACTACGAGCCTTCACACCGACCCTCCTTCCGAGCGGTCATCAGAGACCTGAACAGTCTCTTTACCCCAGGTAGCAACTTGCCCACGTTTTGTCCTTTTTGGCGCACACACACACACACACACACACACACACACACACACACAGTCACCTCCCTCAAATATACGCGTCCCTATTCTATATCGAAAAATGGATCAAGTATAACTTTGGTGGCCTCACTTCATACTGGAGATGCTACTGTTACACATGGACACGTCAAGTTGAAAGAAATGTCGTTATAACTGGTAACGCATGACTCCTTCTTGTGACTGGTTCCAAATTAGCGCTTTGCTCATTCAGAAGATTCAGACAATGCGCAAAACCAGCCAACGCAATTCGTCTCGTGTTTGATGAATCACATTGCGTATGATAAATTCATCGACATCCGGAATACTTCTAAGAATATGCAAAATGACGTTGAGCACGCTTGGTAAAATCCTCGCCTCCTTCATCGACACTCGAGTGAATCGACGCCGCCTTTCACTTATATGCGGAAACGCAGCCACGGTATTGTCCATGTGGCGTTGTCATCGTCTTCCGTCACCTTTTGGCGCAGACTACGAGCTGCTGGTGGAGAGCGACATGGTGCCGGCCAAAACGCGAGGCCTCGGCTTCCCGTGGGCCTCCGAGTGTCAAGAACCCGCTCAGTTTGAGGAGCGACACCTCATCTTTCTCAAACAGTTGGGCAAAGTGAGATGCACCTGCACGCAGATGCACACACACCCACACCCACACCCACACCCACAAGACATCTAAATGTCTACCCTCTTCGTCCTTGCAGGGGAATTTTGGCAGCGTGGAGATGTGTCGGTACGACCCCCTGCAGGACAGCACGGGGGAGGTGGTGGCCGTCAAGAAACTCCAGCACAGCACGGCGGAGCACATCCGGGATTTTGAGCGCGAGATCGAGATCCTCAAGTCTCTCCATCACGAGAACATTGTCAAATATAAAGGCGTGTGCTACAGCGCAGGTACGGACGAGCGAGGGCCTGTCAGCGACAGTGACCGAGTTGTTCGGAAGGCACCAACGAATAGAATTGATCTCAGAGAGGAAAAAAGAAAATAGAAAAGGAAGAAAGGGGAAAAAATTAATTTTAACACTTCCTCTTTCAGGACGGAAGAACCTACGCCTGATTATGGAGTATCTTCCCTATGGCAGTTTGCGGGATTATCTGCTCAAAAACAAAGTCCACTTTGATTTCAAGAAGCTGCTTCTTTATGCGCTACAGATCTGCAAGGTGACAAAACTCCACTGTTGGCGTGCGGCGACATCCGTTTGTTTGAACTGACGCCTTTCAGCCGGACATGGGGCAGGCGTCTGTTGATATTTCGGAATAATATTCAATGTATTTGCCTATATTCAGCATTTAACTCATAACTTTACCACAAACTATGATCATAAAATATTTTAACGTCATTTCAATCTCATCTCGCAATATTAAACTTCCAAATAAATGGCTTAGAGATGATTTTATTTTCAAATGAATGTAGGTACGGTCGACACTATTCCAGGAAATCCATCCATCATCAACAAATACTTCCTTCTCAAGAAACGCAACGCTACTGTTTTGTTTTGGCACATTTCTTTCGGTAGCGATGAAAAAAATGTTGGACATTTTTTTCCTCCTTGGATTCACATGTAACATGGTGGTTCTAGGGTATGGACTACCTGGCCACAAGGCGTTACATCCACCGAGACCTGGCCACCAGAAATATTCTGGTGGAGAGCGACACGAGGGTGAAGATCGGAGACTTTGGTCTGACCAAAGTGCTGCCCCAGGACAAAGAGTACTACACCGTGAGGGAGCCCGGAGAAAGTCCCATTTTTTGGTCAGCGTTTCATAAAGACTGCAACATGTTTGATTCACCCTTTCACATGCACCACTGTCCACTGTAGTAACCGCTGTCCCTGAAAGACGTCATTGAATTTTTTATTTTTTTTTCTCCAGGTATTCGCCAGAGTCACTTACGGAAAGCAAATTTTCAGTGGCATCAGACGTTTGGAGTTTTGGTGTGGTTCTCTATGAACTTTTTACCTACTGTGACAAAGGCTACAGCCCACCTGCGGTACCTTCTCACACTACTTTCCCGCAAACTATGAATCAATTCTCTTTGAAGAAATGCTCCTTAAAAAAAGCACTTCTTTTTGTTTTTTTGTTTTTTTGCTGCAGGTGTTTATGGAGCAAATGGGAAATGACAAACAAGGGCAGATGATCGTTTATCATTTGATCGACCTGCTGAAACAAGGCTATCGCTTGCCCGTTCCTGAAAATTGCCCCAAGGAGGTCAGCACAAACACATTTTTTTTCTGCCTTTTTTTTTTTTTTTACTCAATTGAGTTATACAAACCATGTGATCTTGAAAAAAATATATATATTTTTTTAATTAGCCATGTTATGGCCAAATCAAATCTGAATGCCAAGCCCCCGACTCGAGAAAAAGTTTTAATCGTCAACTAAAAGCGAATGGCCGAGGTTATGTCATCTTCCCAAACGTGTCAGTGCCACGTGCGATGGGGGTGGAAAAAAATAGAGCTGGCTAAGCGCCGTCATAGGCGGATAATAATCTGTCTGCCAACTCCCTTCCATGGCTCACGGAAAAGGCTTCCCCGCCCTCGCTCGAATACAATGTCGCGATTAAACGCTGACGCCGAGCGTAAATGTCAGTGTGTAAAAGACCGCTTTCACTTTGTCAGATGCACCGGATGATGACCGAGTGCTGGAGCGGCGACCCGGGACAGAGGCCCACTTTCCAAATGTTGATCCACAGCGTGGAGATGGCACGAGACAACCTGGACACGTGAGGCGCATTCATTGGTCAAGTCTCGCTTTTGTTGCTTCGATGCAAACAAACGTGTCCGATCACGCCGGGCCGACCGCCTCTTTGATGCAACTGCGTCGCCACAAGTGATGTGAGGACTTTAGAAACACTACACCTGACTCCAAAGAACATTCCTGATTGCTTTTGAATATTGCTTTTTTTTCTTATTTTATATTTGATTTTTTTAAATTTTTTAAAAATGTGTTTTAAAAAATATTTTGATATTGAATGCATGTATATTGCCCCCCCTTTTTTTGTATTTCCACCGCCTGGGCTAAAACATTAGTGACCAACAACATGTCGTTAAAAACAAAGTAATATTGCTGTCTGTTGAATACAGTATACATTTTGAAAGTGTTTACATTTAAAAAAAAAACGCGTGGAGGCATTTCACAGAAACCGTTTTGATGACTCCTCATCTTAAATGTACATTTACGTTGTTGTCAGTATGTGGCAAAGAAATGAAGAGAACATTTTTTTAAGGACTTTTTACTATTCAAATTGAATAAAAGCCATTCGTGGGATTATTAAATGTACTGAAAACGTGGTCATTTATTTGGCACACTTATTTCATTTTTTTTTTAAATTGATTATCATTCTCAGAATCACTGTTTTTGGTTACTCAGTAGACACCACCCAATAAGGTAGACGTGAAGTCTGGTTGCTGACTCAAACCAAGTGTGCAGGGCACCTTTAGCAAAGACCTCCAATCTCGTCACTTTGATTTGACTCAAAGTTGGTGGTTTCCTGACTTAGATTAGCACTCAAAGAAGTCACGTTCACATATTTGTCCCAGCCTGCACTTTAAACATGTGCCCAATAAAAACATAAAATTGTTAGCATGGTATCAATTTAAACAGACTGTATATTTGTATGACTTTGATGAATTATATGAGGAATGTGAGTCATTCCAAAGGGTTCACAGACTTTTTCCTTACAACTGTCTTTTAATAAATGATCAAGTCTTGTAATCAGTGTATGAATTTCTTTTGGACTCATTGTCTGGTTAGACGCTGTGGGGAGAATTCACATTAAAGCACCTCGTGATGTTGGGTTTGTCTCTGAGACAATCTCTATGGTCTAATAGTACATTTGTTATTAAAAAGTGTCTTCCAATATTTCGGAATATGGTGGAAAAGTTCCGATTATTTTAGTTGCAGTTGCAGGAGATAGGGACAGTTTATAAAATAGCCACAAGATGGCAGCAAAGCATAATTCACGGAGAACTCAGGTACATCCTGAATTGGTCACCAGACAGTCGAGGGGCAGTTGTGGGCTAAATCCGACTCCTCAATCCACTTTAACACCGTTTCTTGACACCAAGATGGTGCCAAAGTAATAAAGGGATCGATTTGTCCGGAGCACGGAAACAGCAAATCGGTGGCTTTACAGACAAAAATCAACTCATAGGTGAATTTGAGAATGCCGAATCGCGAATATCGGGGGTGATCCACAGTTGTTCAATTCAAAAAGTGGAACTCATATGCTGACTCAGGAAATATTTTTTCGGATGGACATTCCCTAATTTCTTTATTTTAAAAAAAACATTTTGATCATTACTCATGATGTATTCTTCTTTATCACCATCTGTTATACAGGTACAGTCAAACACGATTCTGAGTCTGGACACAAACACGACTCTTGTTTTACTTAATACATTTCGTTTATTTTTTGGGGGAAAACTGACATTTCCCTCCCCACCCCAAACAAAACCTGGATAATTTGTGATGAGATATTTACATGGCAACACGACGTCGCGGGGCCCTTTCAACATAAGCCTCCAATATCATTCTTCGTACAGCCTTCATTGCAGCAAACGCCCGCTACACCCTGAGAAAAGCGCCTCCGCCTCCGCCACCGTTCTTGAGCCAGCGCATCAAAAACGTTGGACGAATCGTGCTGGTCACTCTTGCTAGAAACAGCGCGAAGGGTCAAGCTGTCCGCCAGGGAAGTTGGAGAAAAGATGGAGGAGGAGGTGCGCCGGGGAAGAAGGTTACGGGTGTGGGACGTGAGCTGCTCTATCTTTTTTGTGACGTCACCGTGGGGACTCCGATGGAAGGATTCTGGAGAAAGATATCATGTTATTACTGTCACATCGTTTGATGCATTTCATTGTCATTACGAATTATGAAAAAAAAACAAAATCCGAGCAAGATATATTTACATTTCAGTGCAAAGGCACATTTGAAACAAGACAATTAGAGCTGTATGATATTTGCGGCATGTTTGTAATGTGGAAGCGCCATCTGGTGGACACATCTAAAAAAACACGATATTTAGACACACATGGATCGATAGATAGATATTTGGGCGAGATCCACATATACAGTGCATTCATTCAAAACAGAACAAATGTCTTGTGGAGAAAAAAAATGAACAGCACACTTTACAGGATTTACAGGTTTTTTATAATATTTATAATAGACATGAGCGCTACATCAAGTAGAGCAGTGATTCTCAACTGGTGGGCCATGTGTTGGATGAAGGTCACGGAATTGGGTCTTGGAAAACATTGAGATTTTTTTTTTCCTTTCTGTCCAATAAAAAGCACTGTTGTGTCATCTCTTTTCTATGGAAAAAAAAATCAATACAAATTGTAATTTTGAATTTGAAGCTAAATTCCAATTCTGTTCATGGAGTAGATTTGAGAGAGAAAATATTTACTTCAGAGTGGAAAAACAATGACAAATATTTAAAACGTTTTCAATTCAAATTGGATCAATCAGAATACAGTACATAGATTTCATAATAAAGTACTTTAATGCTGACTCTTTCCTTTTCACTGATGATAAATAATCCACTTTTCACGTCACAATCTCACATGAAAAACAAAACGTCCGCTCACCATAGTCTGCGTCGATGAATCGCTTCCAGCGGGAGCCTCCGCAGGTGAAAATAACGGCTCGTATGAACTCCCTCCCGCATAGCTTGACTCCGTACACCCTGGGCAGGAGCGCTCTGCTGATGGTGTGAGGCTGCACGTCGCCGTGCACGACCAGCGCCGACAGCAACACGCATACGGCGACTCTCAAAAACATGCTTCTCAACAATTAGCTGTCACTGCAGCAAATTGACTTCCATTAAAAAATAAAGTCCTCTGGCCTAATGGAACTTGAGTGGTTTTCTTTGGAGTGGACCACATCTTTTAAAGTTGTCTGCTTAACTTTGCGGAGTCGCTCCAGACTCTCCCTCTCTCTCTCTCTCTCTCTCCGTCACACACACACACATGTGCATGCGTCATTTTGACCGACGGCAATGACGCGCTGAGGTTTATTTCTTCGCGTGGCAATATTACAAGCGTGCGTGGTGGACTCCTGCGTTCAAAGCGGCATTGGTGTCGACTCCTTCGCATTGGGCCTCGCCTCCGCGTCAGCGCTGAGGTCACACGGAAAACAGGGAGGCACGCTTGGCAACGTTAGTTTAATTTTGTGACCTTCAATTGTTGATCGTGTAAAGATGCAAGTCTTGACTGACCAGAGAATTATTTTTGGTAGATTTTTAACAATAATTATTTCTACATTATTTCCGCATGTTGATGCAAAATAAGTGAGTCTTGGTGTGTTGACTAGAGGCTCATCTCAATTCATCAGAATATGATAGAAAAGTTCCCATTTTATGCAGTAGTTCAAGTGAAAAATTGAATCTCATTATGAAACACAAAGTGCTTTTCAGAAAGACAATTTCTACCATTTAACAAAAATAAATTGTTACCTAATATTCAAATTTTTGGAGTTGACGAATCTGGGATTTTCTTTAGCTGCGAGTTCTCATCAAAATTTTTAAATAGTCATGATATATTTTACTGTGTTCAGTGAAGTTATGTACGAGTTGCACTGTTTATATTGCACAACTGAAATACGTTTAGTGTTCCAACCACATTCTAATTCATTCAGATGCACCCATGTATAGTATTTGAAAAAAAAAAAAATAGCAGGGACAGTCTCGTGAGTATGAATAAAAAATGTGCAGCGAAGGCACCTTTAATGAAGTTGATCCAGACTGAGCAGGTTTGAAATTGATGCTCTTCACCCGATTCATCGTCAATATGGGATCAAGTTTCGTATACGGGTTGTATTTGGTGCAAATCTTTCGCCATTGAATTCTTCTGCCTCTTCCAAAAAAGTCACATTCCATACATCACATGACCCGAGAGCAATAAAAATCTTTTCCCCACCACGAGAAGCAGATAACAGTCTGACAAGCGCAAATGGACGGTTTTACCGTGGAAGCATCTTTCGGGAAGATGACATTGTTATCTCTCCAAGAAAGAGGCCAGGTTGCTTTTAGCGCGTCGGGCCTTCTCTATGCTATCGAAGGTTGGCATCCCATGAGGCACGCCCAGACGGTCATTTTCAGACACCATGATACCCTCGGCCTCCCCTAAAAAGCAATGGGAAAGCAGAATGCAAGTGTTTTGGGCTAAATCCGTTCACCTTCTCCTATTTTGGACCCAAATATAACTGTATCCCTTTTTTAAACAACAATTATACAGAGCGCTATTGTCACCTGTTGCCTATTTTTGGGGGACTTTTATGCACCTGTAGTTTCTAATGATATTTTTCCTCTGGATGGTTGTATTTCATTGTATTTTGGGTTTTTTTTACATAACATTTGGGACTACTGAACATTTCAATTTACTGTTCCTCAGGGCACAGAACCGAGTCCACCGAGGAATTCTTCTCAAAGGTTTGGTGAGCGCGCACGAAATCAACTCAACACTTTTCAACTTCAATCGAACAGAGCGGATGATCGACTTGACTGCCCTTACCTCGAATTCGGTGAATAAGTGTCCCATAGGCGTTGTCCATTTGATAGGCTAATATGAAGCTGAGTGGCAAGATCGGGGCCAACATGGCTGGTTTCTTTCTTTTTAAGGCACTGGAGAAGAAAAACACATTTGATTATGTTCACCTTGACGAATGGGCAAAAGTACCCCCCCTTTTTTTTTTTAACCCTTTCAGGGACAGCTTATCATGTTATCAGGTTAGCGGGTGCATGAAAGGATAAAAATTGACACACTGCATATGATTTGTGCATTGCCAGACTGGTTGCTGCTATTGGTGAGAAAAGCTAGTCAGTCGTATAATGTGACATTTCGGGACTGTCCGATCGCTACAGCGGCAAAAGGCCACTGGACAAAAAGGTGAAGCTGTGAAAATGCACTCACGCCCCAAAAACCGCACTGAGTCTCGACGAGGTGTGAAACTCACCCCACGGTTAGGCCGGTGGAGGCCACCACGAAGAATGTGCCGAAGTACTTCATGAACTCCCTTGACCAGGCAATCTGCATGGCCATCTGTCGCTCCCTCATCTGGTTCTGCATCATCATCTGACGCTCCAGCTGTAAAAAAACATACACACACACACATACGCACGTCACAATGTATGCCACCGGATATTTGGATGACACGTGCAATTTAAAGGGTTCAGTGGTCGACCCCGTTTGGGGTGGAAATATGAGCAACAGAGTGGATATACCAGGGGACTCACTTTTATATGTGTGTGTGTGTGTGTGTGTGTGTGTGTGTGTGTGTGTGTGTGTGTGTGTGTGTGTGTGTGTGTGTGTGTGTGTAGGGGACAAATAATGTTTCTTCTAAAGGGGGCAGTTTCTCTGCGGAACCAACTGATGGAGCCATTGTCCTTAACAATAGCGGCCTCCTACCGTGACCCCATGCGGACTACCATGGCTTGACCGCACAAAAACAATTGCCCGAAATCAGAACGCTTCCCCCGCAATTACGTCAGAGGTGAATTAATACGCAATGAATGTACTTGAGATAATTAGCGCAATCAAGCCATGTTGTTCTTTTTAAAACTAATTTCAAGAAGTCCGATCCTCCGCGGGGCAGCAAATGTTCCCTTAAGCACCAATTATTCACATGTGGGCTTTCAAATGCCAACCAAAGTGTTTCGATGGAGTATCCTACGTCATGTTTGCGCGCATTCTGTGCTGACGGTATTCGCTGCTGTTGATCGCATTCTTTAGTGATTCTCTTTGTGTGTGGGAATTCCATCCATCCATTTCCTGATCCGTTTATCCTTACGAGGGTGCGCTGGAGCCTATCGCAGCTGTCTTTGCGCAGGGCACACGTACACGAACAACCATCCGCGCTCACACTCACACCTCAGGACAATTTAGAGCATTCTATGAACCTGCCAACTGTGTTTTTGCAAGGTGGGAGGAAACCAGAGTACCTGGAGAAAACGCACGGAGGCACAGGGACAACATGCAAACTCCACACAGGAAGGCTGACGTGCTTGTTTGTGGGAATTAAATATTACAAAGAGTGTGTATGATGTCATTCATGTCATTCTCATGATATACACGTCTACTAAAATTGTTGACTCTAAAAACAGGTGGTTCAACTGTTGTTCGATATCTGTTGGGGGAATTGGAGAGAAAAAAAATGCTTGCCATATCTGTATGAAAAAAAATGAAGGTCCAAATTTTGAGACAAAAATAAAATGAAAACAGGAATTTAGCATGAACGTGAAGACGACAACATTTGATTCCCAAACGATTCTATGGCTGGCCCGCTCGAGTCCTCAGGTCTTTCGTTTGACACCTATCAAATTTATAAATA
Organism: Hippocampus comes; assembly: GCF_001891065.2. NCBI lineage: Eukaryota > Metazoa > Chordata > Actinopteri > Syngnathiformes > Syngnathidae > Hippocampus > Hippocampus comes. The sequence goes on along the minus strand of NW_017805372.1, from coordinate 415,800 downwards.
GCTCGTTGCCATCTAAAAATAATAAAACTTGAAACACGTCATCTCTCTTTGATAAAAGTGAGTCAGAGTATCGACAAACACCGTCAAATGTCAAACTACGTCAAATGTCAAACTACGCTCGTTGGCCAGCTGCACCATCCCCACCCCTCCCACCATAGATTCATGATTCAGTACATCGGCATCCGAGAAATGAAACTGACAATCTCAAATGACAAATGACAATCTCCGATTCGAGGGCTTCATGGCCGCAGGTTCAGCATTCTCGAAAAAAAAAAAAGATTAGTCTTAATCTCATGTGTGTACAGCTGGGCTGAGGAGCGGTAAATGAAGGTACAGTACAAATAACAAAACAATCTGGTTTAGTGCTCAGGTGTCCCCGTGTGACACACCTGGGATGCAGCTTGCAGCCATCAATAATCATGTTAAGTGGCTACAAAAGGAAATGGGTTCGATCCATTTAAATATTAAAAAAAAAAAGCAATAATCAACTCAAGGCATATGTCTTTGTCAATGGACAATGGAAACACAAAAATTACTTCCTGTGCAGGAAATGTTTTCAGTAACACTTGGCAATGATTAACTGTGACGCAAGTGTAACACTGGAAAAAAAAAAACAAAAACAAAACAAACAAGTTCAATCGAGCCCAACTGAATTCAACTACCCGTGGAATTAAGCTGACTCAGAGGAACTTGAAAGTCAAAACAAACAGTGGCCTTCTTTTTCGAGATAACGTCAATCGGTTTCCATATGTCACTGTCAATTAGCAAAACCACGCAGAGCGACAACAATACTGATTCCACTGAAGTTGGGACGAACCATCAATAAACACAGAATACAATGATTTGCAAATCATTTCAACCTATATTTAATTAAATGCACTATAAAGGCAAGATATTTCATGTTTAAACTTTGGATTTTATGGCAGCAACACATTCATTCCTAAAAAAATAAATTAAATTAACTGGGGCAGAGTCAATGGGAGACGGGTCTGGACTGCAGGCAGGCCAGTCTAGTACCAGCACTCTTTGACTACGAAACCACGCTGACTGTGAAAACATGTGCAGAATGTGGTTTGGTATCATTTTTATTTACGTTTCACACAAGGTTCCAATTTCCTTTTCCAATTGCGTTTGTAAGTAAAAATAACTTCATCAACGTCACACGTTATCGCTGCTTGTCAAAAGGAATGATAACGATGATGATGATGATGATGACGACGAATTCAAACAATTACATCAGACACTGAAACTAGATTTCTGCTGAGTCAGGGATTCCCCAAACTAGTGTCATAGCTATGAGAGATAATGAGGTGTGCAACGTGAAATGACCCAATTTCTCCTCCTTGATCCGAATCGCAAATGTATGGTATTTATTCCAGTGATATATAACGACAGGCAGAACAATTCAATGTTCTTCCCCACTAGAAGGCAGAAGATTCATTTACAGTCAGTACACCTTCGTAAAACCATAAATGTATCCAGATATTGGTTGTCCTATTTACATGTAGGTTTAGCGAAGTTCTGCCGAGTTGTTATGGACTGCGCTTGTTTTGATGGTGTGTTTCATCTTAGTTTGGCTTAACGATTGTGAGCTAAAGCAAACATGGGCATCATCAGCTGTATCTATTGTTGTTGAATCAACAGGCAACCTTTTAGGACAACTTTTTGTGATGTTTTCATTTGGTGTTGCGACGGGAAAATTAAAAAAAATGTGTCTTGGCTCAATAAAGGTTGGGAAACATTGTTTAAGAAAGTAAAAGAGTGGTAGTAGTCTTGGAGACAACTATTTTCCTGGAAATTTACAAAATCATATTGAATTTGACCGCTTTATTTTGGCACTGAGCATGGGGAAAAAAATAATCTGTTGAAGATTTGTTCGAGGTTGCTCGACTGGCACAACTGGTTCCGTGTGTTTAAATCGCCATAGTAACCGGACTCACCTGGAGCCTGGAGTTGTGTAGCATAAACTCTTGCTGTTTTTTCAAGTTTGCATCCATGGATTTGGAGAGAAGAAAGCCCATGGTGGCGATGGTTCCCACTGAGCTGCTTGAAATCCAAAATGAAAGAGGAACAAAAAAATGATTGCACAAACATCACGTTACCTTTTCACTTCATGCATTTACTCTAAGAATTTTATAACTGACCCTTTTATACCTAGGAAGTAACACTGTTTGACTCTTCTGTCTCGACACTTTGTTATCTGACCTTGACGTTCTTTTTTTTCCATCTAAAAGGTTCAATTTGATATGTTTAACTTCCTAGTTAGTCGCGGCTAGCCGTAGGGCTAATATTTTGAAAATCAATTAAGAAAGCACGAATTGCCTCAAAACAGCTGCTAATTTGGCCAAGAAATGAAATATCTGTAAAAAGATACATACATACCCGAATATCCGAACGATGTCACTCTACAAAAGCTGACAAGGGTTTCCTCATACGTCATTACGCGATTATTGAAATAGTTGTCAAGTTTTAAGAGTACACCGACAATGCACTTCTGATTTGTCTTTTCAAAGTAAAACGAAACGATAATTTCCGCAAGAATAAAAATATACTAATACACACACACACGCACACACACACACGTACAAGACTTTATTTTATATTTATTTGTGGTGTATATTATTTTATATTAATTTATTCCATTATATGACCAGTGCGGATACCATGTATAGTTTTGCCGTGATGTCACATGAACCGGAGGTGTGGTGGAAACAAAATACCGCTCTCGAAACTTGAATGGACAGAAGACTCAAGTTCACACACGAGGTAGGAGACTGAATAATTGTTGAAGAGAACCCCCGTTTATTTATTTCTTGTTTTATTTTTATCAGAATTTGAAGTAAATTAAGTTGTAGTTTGGATATCAAATTGAAGAGTAATTTGTTGCGCTGCGATTGGCTGGCATCTGGTTCCCGGTGTCCCCCGCCGACTGCCCGAAGACAGCTGGGATTGGAAAATGGATGGATGGATCGTAATTTGTTTCAAAATTGTCTGACTTAATTGAAAAATATGTTTTTTTTTTCATTTGAAAAAAAAATCTGACAGGAATTCTTGTTTGTTCATTTCTTCTCTTTGAATGACCTGAATTGGCAAATCATCACTGGCCATTGAACAGCCTGAATGTCCGAGTTATGTAGGCTATTTTAAATTTTCATTAATTTCGGGGGGTCGGGGGATCCAAAAATCAAAGTCACTTAAATTTGCTTTTACGGTAAAGCTGCGATAAATACTTTTTTATTGGATTAAAAAAATCTGGGGTATTAAATTAATATATGAAGGAATTTAAAATTTCTCAAATTGAGGAAAAGTATCCAGTATCATACTGGAAAAGGAAGAAATAGGCATCCCCCCTAAAAAAAAATTTAAAAAAAGTCGGCTGACTCTTGCTCTCTTGTCTTTGTCCTTTGTCCCACAGCTCTAAATGAACTGGACCAAAGTCTTTATTTTGCAATTGGTGTTTCAGCCCTGTCTCCAAGGTATTTGAAATGGACAGAAAGCACATTTAGAAAACCACTTTTAATCCACAGCAGTCCTTTGAAATCTTTCCTTTCGCCTCCTCTCCAGCAGTCCCGCTAACCACGAATGCTGAACAAGCCTCATACAGAGGCGAATTGGGAGGAGACGTGATGATGGGTTGCCGCTTCCACCCTTTGTCACCGCATCCCTATGACGATTTGATGATGGCCTGGTACTGGATCTCAGGGTCTCAGTTTCGGGAGGTGTACCGCCTGGATCAGGGGAAGGAGCAAGTTTCCTTCCAGCATCCGGACTTCAGGGGTCGCGCCAGGGTCCTCATGGATGGGATTAAAGACGGCTGGGCCAGGCTGCAGGTCAGGATTTTGCACACACAAATGTCTCTCTTATGCAATGTACTGAAGTACCAATATGAGTCCACACCACGAACAGACAACACAACAACAGTGGAACTGAATGTGTGTGTTTTACTGTACTTACTGTTACAGGTGTCCGGGCTTCGCATCAACGACACGGGAATCTACCAGTGCGTGGTGCGGACAAGGAACGGGGCTGACTTCAAGGACATTAAGTTATCTGTCACTGGTAAAGAACACTTCTTGACACATGGCTTTCGCACCAGTATGGCAATTGTGCAAAAAATAAGGCTGCGCAGGGTCAGGAGCTAGATTGTAGCTACGGTGCAGAACTGGCATGGACGCGTTGTATACAAATCTATAGTGTGGCAAAAAAAAAAAGACAATAAAAGCATTTTCACTCCCGGAGGCAAACATATCTCAAACTATGTGCCATTTAGCAGAAGCTAACTTCAATCTTTGCTATACCAAAAAAAAAAAAAAAAAAATGCAGCTCTGCTTACCTTTTGGATTTGACATGATTGTGGGGTGCCTGACACCTGTGTAGGATGATGTGAGCGTGGTGGATGACCAAAGATTTGTTTGCGTGTTTAATTTCACATTTAATGGTTGAACGGGCATTGTGTGCTTTGTCTCCTCCTCGCAGCACCTTATAAAACGGTCACAAAAAGCATTTCCAAGTCGGCGGCTGGAGGCGAGCTCGTGTTAAGCTGCCAATCCGAGGGCTACCCGGTGTCCACGGTGGCCTGGGAGGACGCTCACGGTCAAAAGCTCAATGCCAGCACTGCCGTTGTGACAACCGCGGACCACCTTTTCAGCATCACCACTCAGGTACGGGTGGGATCATCGCAGAAAAACAACTACACATGTAGTTTTCACAGTAACAGCTCCTCTGCGAATTTTCTCATCCCAGGTGAGTGGGATTTACCATGCACGTGTTGAATTTGGTTCCACTTTTGCCACATGTGATGCACATTTGATTCAAAGTTTTTGTTAAAACGTTTTCACAAAAGCCATTGTCGTAAATAACAGAAAAGAATAGTTGGCATAACCGATAAATACCCGATTTCTGGAGATTCCGCAGAATTTCCAAATTGTCACCCGAGTCGTGAATCAGCATTGTTTCAAATTTGCATGTGGAAGTGAAAACCCTGACAATGTGTCTACCATATGTTGGTTTGTTTCCTAATTTGTGACCAATCACATGAAAAATCATCTCCTGACAAAATCAACCACAACTGTTTTTTTTGTTTGTTTTGTTTTGTTTTTTTAAATAGATGAAACACAGCTACAGAAGGAAAACACAAACAATGCAAATGTAACCCAGATTGCATTTGGCACATGTATTGGAATAGCACTGATCGGCCTCATTATAGTGCTAATTCATTTGCGCCGAAAAGGTAATGAAAAATAAACCGTCTCGGTCTGTCTATCAACTGTGTCAAAAAGCAACATCATCATGACTTTGACAGTCATGTCAAAGTCATGATGATGTTGCTTTTTTTTTTTTTAAAGACCGACCTCTAAGGTTGAGCTTTTTGTTTATGCGACAACAGAAACTTCAAAGCTATGACGTTCATCTCATTAAATAAAGCGTTTCACGAACCACATATATTTGTGTGCATGTGATTCACAAGAGAGAGATGCGCATGAGTGACTTTTTTCTTTTCCATTTTGAGTGTATCAAGTGTCACCCCTAATAGTGTGCTGCATATTTCTCTTGCAGGTTTTTCCAGAAAAGAGCAAAAGACATCAGTGACGCAACTGGAGGAGCAAACATGTAGTTTTTTTTTACCAAAGGCAACTGATTTAATTTAGTTTGTATAGAGTAGCAAAAGCAGTGACTTTTGTCGTTCAGAAACACACAGCAAATACTGTCGTGTTCTGTCTCATTTCCTGTCTCAAAAATGTTTCACCTCATTTGAATTACAGTCAGAACAGTCAGTTCCTTTTCTTGTATGCGTGTTAACTGATACGCTTCCATTATCGCAACGTTGGCCACCTGCAAGCAATCTTGAGTTGCTTCATGACAAGAAAGAAATAGATCAATGCTTTTTGAACAAAGGAATCATTGTTCACTCTTCGAGAAAATCACTGACTAAAAGTAGGACAACCAAAACGAGCTTCTTGAGGGGGCATTCCGAGCATGTACTTTCAATGCCCTTTTGTCGTAGGCTCAAGTTCCTGTTTACGATAAATGGTCAATACTAGCGAGGGGAATTTTTAACATACAATATGAACTTTTAAAAGAATTCAAAATTTTCTCGGAAAAAAAAGTCCAAATCCCCTGACTTCTCAAGCACAATATTATAATGATGCCAGAATCATGAAAAATACAAATTTTGATTGAACCGCGTGATATCTTCAAAATAATGTTTTTTTTGGGGACATACCGTTTTGTTTTTTTTTTTTTAAATATGGCACTTATCAGATTCCGGCATGCAGCGACATATTCATAATGGTGTATTTGTAAAAGTACGCATTGTTCTTGAAAAAAGCACCTATGGTGATGGGACATTGTGAATTCCCCGGCAAGATTGTGAACGCGATCATTTGAAAATGGAATCGCTTGTGGAGATTGATGGAAATAAAAAGTCTGCTTCTTACATTGTCAAATCAGTGTCCATCATTCTTGTGAGAAAGGATGGATGGAAAGATAAACATCAATCACTGTGAATGATTGATGTTTATCACTGTTACTAAAAGGGTTGGTGACCCCTATGGGAGGCCTCCATCAAATACCGGTAAGTCTTTTGAGCTTTCCTTCTTGCCTGCAGTCTCAATAAAGTCACTAGATGGCGCCATCCACCCGCCCACACGAATCCAACACGACCTGCATACGGTTTTCTCGCTTTCCAACGAAGATCACGAATTAGGTTCACTCAAGAGACCATTTGAAAATATGAAATGCAGATTTGGATACATTCCGTAGCAGGAGCAGGGCTGTTTAAAAAAGCAACATCAAAAATACATCAAACCCCTCCAAAAAGTTCAATTAGATAAATAAGCTATTTGTCTCTCAAATTAATTGCCTCGAGTTTTCCCCTTCAAACGAATGTAGTTCCCCGCATTCGTACGCACACTCACTCACACACACACACACACACACACACACACACACACACACGCACGCACGCACACACACACACACAGCCCCCTCTTTCCCTCTTTTGACCTCAACCTTGCAGACCAAAGGGGTTGGTTTCATCTTCTGGTAATTAATATTCACGGGGGGGGAGAAAGGGAAGCATGAGGAAGCAATTATCCTATGATGATGTAGAGATGTAAATGCACACGGAGTTTACACCATAAAGCAGGCGGACGCTGATACAGTACGTATGTGTGTGTGCGCGCGCGTGTGTGTTGTGTGTGTATGTACATATACATACATGTATGAAGCGGGTTTTGAGCAGATTGGGTTACTTTTACCCAAGGTTGGGTTATTTCACCCAGCAGGCTGGGTTGAAGATTGGATATTGTGGGGGCGGGGGGGGGGGGGAATTAGTGGGCAACGTTACTGACTTTGGACACAAGGATCGGACTTCAAATCCCAGTCCGGGTGAGTGGTGAAATCCAATTAGGTCCCAAGCCGTTTATTTATTTGCAAACAAAACAAGGTGTATCTTTCATTGAAAATGACGATAAATAATGCGTGATTGATTCTGTACCTTTTGGACATTGGGTTCGCGATTTCAACGTGGATTAATTTTAATTCAGCGGTTCAATAACCCTTAAAAAAGGATTTTCAGGATTCCAGTTTCAGGAAGGGGAATTTGACCAAATGAACACTTTTGGGTCATTGGTATGCACGAATAAGCAAAATCTCTTTTGCAGTACGTGGATGTGGTGGACAGGGGCGTATTTCTACCTTTCAGACAAACTCTAATTATTACCCCCCCCCCCAGCCCACCCGGGGGTCCTCACTTTTTTTGGGGAGAACCGCTGTTAAGCGTAACGTGTGTGTCCCAATACTAGCCGCAGTCAAGAGAAACGTAAGGGGTGGAAGGTTCACGCCGGGGTGGCGATGTGTCAATTGGAAGCAAAAGAGAAAGGCACACTTGCTTGCTTGTCTTCTCCAGTGTGCATCCAGCGCAGGCCTGTGACCTGGCGGGGCCTGGTAATTGAGATCAGATGAGTGGCAGCAAACGCTGGGCGACCTGGCTTCTCCGGGACCCGCGGTAACCTGGAAGCATTTATTTTATGGAAAAAGATGTTTAGTTAAAATGCGGCCCAGCCCCTCTAATGACTGCTCTCCTGCCTGTGTGATGGATACGACACACACACACACACACACACACACACACACACACACACACACACACACACAGAATCATGCCTCCATCACCAGCCCTCGTGATGGATATGACTGGTGAAAGCTCTGAACGCCGCTTCCTGAGTTCTCCACTTCCTTCCTCGCAGGTCCCGCTCAGTCAAGCTGAGCCGAGTTTCAGTCTTGACTCGGGTTGGATTGGATTGCAGATTAACAGGCTTCCTGCCCAATGGCTTTGGCGGTGTCCATCTGCTTTATTTATGAGCGAGGGCTGATGGTATAGAGGATGAACTACAACAGGTTTGAGTGTGTGTGTGTGTGCGTATGGGGGGACCGGCTTGTGTGTGTGTGTGTGTGTGTGTGTGTGTGTGTGTGTGTGTGTGTGTGTGTGTGTGTGTGCGTATGGGGGTGGGGGCGGCTTGACCGAGGGGCACCATACTAGCATATTTCCAAGGGACATGTTAATAGGACAAGCGCATCGTACAGAACAAGTTAAAAAAAAATAAAATAAAAAAAAATAAAAGAGTTTTGGAAACCTTGCCTTTAAAAATAAAAGTCATTCAATTCCAAATGTTCACACGGTAGGGTAAAGACTGGTTGGAATATGGCTGGCGCTGAATGAGTTGATCCACATTTTCTTCTGGCTGAGTCGTTTTGAACAAAGATTTGCAGCAAGCAGCACTCACAAAATAGAATGACAGTCGACCACTGCATCTTTTTTTTTTTTCTAAATTTAAGCATGAACACCGTTGCGGTGCACACTAAACGTCAAGTGGGCTTTACTGTGTGGACGCACGTTCCGCTCCATCCAAATAGCTCGCAGACCAGACAGACAGGAGCAATTCTGCCAATGACTGACACGCCGAATGCGGCGGAAGGAAACACTCACACTGCCCGCTATTAGTTTACCTGATTATGAGGATGTCCAACTTCCTCCTTAAAACCAATCTCGGTTCGCCGCAGAAAGTAAGAGCGTCCACCTGTAGCGTGCGCGTGGGGGTGCGGGCGCGCGGGCCTACATGTGTCTAACCGGGAAGGCTTTGTTCAAGTCGGCGAGACGGGAGGTGTGTGGAAGCACGTCAGTTGAATGGGGGGGAGCACAACCCCCCCCCAAAAAAAAAGGGGGCCTTGCGGTGCACACTAAACGTCAAGTGGGCTTTACTGTGTGGACGCACGTTCCGCTCCATCCAAATAGCTCGCAGACCAGACAGACAGGAGCAATTCTGCCAATGACTGACACGCCGAATGCGGCGGAAGGAAACACTCACACTGCCCGCTATTAGTTTACCTGATTATGAGGATGTCCAACTTCCTCCTTAAAACCAATCTCGGTTCGCCGCAGAAAGTAAGAGCGTCCACCTGTAGCGTGCGCTTGTGGGTGCGGGCGCGCGGCCTACATGTGTCTAACCATTTTTGAATCACTTCTGTAAGTCGAGCCCGGCTGACTTTGGACGAGAGGCGGCATACACCTTGGACTGGTTGCTCGAGTCAATCTACCGCATGAACAAAGACTTGCGCCGATAAACGATTCAATAAACCAAACATGCACGTCTTTGGGGAAGGCGGGAGGGAGCAGAGCAAGTGGAGAAAAAGCAACAAGCCTGAGATTCAAACCCGGAATCTCTTCAACCTGAGGCCGAGTGAGTCCCCGCAAAGACCATAAAAGCATTTTCACACTCGCGGAGGCAGCACCGTGTGTGTGCCGTTCGTCAGAAGCTAACGCTAATCTGCGCATCTCCAACCACATGCTCACATTTTGATTTTGATGTGATAGCATGCGGCTTTTCTGTAAGTCGAGCCCGGCTGACTTTGGACGAGAGGCGGCATACACCTTGGACTGGTTGCTCGAGTCAATGTACTGCATGAACAAAGACTTGCGCCGATAAACGATTCAATAAACCAAACATGCACGTCTTTGGGGAAGGCGGGAGGGAGCAGAGCAAGTGGAGAAAAAGCAACAAGCCTGAGATTCAAACCCGGAATCTCTTCAACGTGAGGCCGAGTGAGTCCCCGCAAAGACCATAAAAAAAGCATTTTCACACTCGTGGAGGCAGCACCGTGTGTGCCGTTCGTCAGAAGCTAACGCTAATCTACGCATCTCCAACCACATGCTCACATTTTGATTTTGATGTGATAGCATGCGGCTTTTATTTTAAAATAGCACCGGAGCTTCGTGAAAACCCAGCTGGTCATGTCATCGGCAGTTTATGATGCAAGTTAGCCAAATTGTGACATCACAATTTGCGATGACGACTGACAGAACCCTTTCTACGATGCAAGTTAGCCAAATTGTGACATCACAATTTGTCCAAAGTAAGAATAACTCTCTCACAGAGAGTTGACCCACTTTGTATTATTTCCTGCGGGGGGGAAAAAAAATGTCTCCAGTGATCATTCATTTCTTTCTAAAGGCAGAGCGCAGTCGACATCATATCTGGTTGTTGTTTGTCAAATTATGCAGGTGTACCTATTGAAGTGGCTCGTCGCGCAGTGATTAGCAAACTTTTCCGGTTTTGCACATCCCACTTATCACAGCGTATGTGTGGTGACCTTTCCTTCCGTGTACAGAAAGCAAATAAAAGGCCCTGCTATCAAATCCGCGCCAAAAGTTTACTGAGTAAATTTAGATTTGTATATTTTTTCCTGCGGAAGGACCAAAAAGGACACGCCGCAACTTCTACAAAGACGGAAGGCGCACACGCACACACGAGCCGAGAACACGGTGTGCCGTTTGCGGTAAACATTCAAACGAAGAAGAAAAAAAAAAAAAAAAAAGAACCCGTCCTCCACTTGATAAATGTCAAGCGAAATGAAGCTATCAGCTGAAAGCAATTTCCTCACGCTTGGCCTGCGTTTGTTGCGCCAGAGACTTGGAGATTTTCAGCCCTCCATCGATCATGAAGCCTCTGTTGCAGGCCAAGGTACACAATGCCCCCAAAATTGCTGACATCTGGACACGGAATGGTGCGGCGAACGCTGCCATTTCCACGCGAGGCCGCCCGCGTCCCCCGCGCGGACGCTCCTTCGCTAAACTCTTTGTTTATCCAACGACTCGGCTCTGTTTAGCCCATTAAAGCGACGCCGCGCTGAAGGACGAAGGCCCACTTCGCTCGAACACCTTATTTTTGAACAAAAGGCGAAGCGTGATGGAATGAAATCAACCACGTGTGTTTGTGAGGCCGCTGCGTTGCGCCCGAAGCAGATCGAAATTTTAGGACAAACCCCACAGGAAGAGGAAAGCGGGAGTCGATGCTAATGGTCCTCCTCCTATTCATACAATCGGACTACAAGAGGAGTCCCGTATTTTTTTTTTTCCAAGTGCAGCAATTTCAAAACAAAGACAATATTAAAAGCCCCCACTGACCTCTTCCCACCCCACCCCACCCAAATGGACCATTGTAGTGCCAACAGTCAGATCCGCGCACACAGGAAAAGTCCATTATCACTCAAAGTAATGGAGGCGGGGGTCGACTTCAAACTGAAAGCGAAGAAAAAGAAAATAAGAGCGATCACGCACGCACGCACCATCGCGCACTACAAAAAGCGGTTTGGCTTTTAATAGGGTCCATCAATAATCATTTAAAGGGGAGAACGAAGACGTGTGGTCGGTGGTCGACATGCAGATGCCTTTTCAATCTCGAACGCGAGGCAAATGTTTAGCAACTCGTTGACAATGTTGACTGCTTTTGCAAGCGGGACGAAAAAAAAAAAAAAAACCAAAAAACAAAGCCAGTTGACATCCAGACGGGTGCGCTTGTTTTATATAAACAGACAGACTTGTGGCAAGAGGTTTGATGAGGAGGAAGCCCACAAATCCCATTAAAAAGCTATTTGTTCCCAGTGTTCTATTTATTTGAAGTCGGCAAAAAGGAGGATGTAGCGTTTTTTGTTTTTTTTGGTTTTGTTTGTTTGTTTTCTGTGCATCATTGCTTGTGATTGGGGCAACAACGTAAAGAAAACCTCCTGGGCTGCAATTACGCAACGACCCCGTAAACACTGTCAAAATGATCCCCATGAGCTGCAATAGTTTGATACGTAAAGGACGAATGACAATGGGAATATGCTGCTCATATTTTGACATGACGTTCCCGCGACGACGCCCGACAGCGGCCCGTTTGCCGCTGCGAGACCTCAAAGACGTTCTGAGCGGAAAGGCTTATATTCGGATTCTTTGTGACAAGTGTAAATGTAGTTTGGTGAATGGTCGTCGTGCGCGTGTCAAAACCAGGCCCCAAATTAATGTGTTAGTCTTCAAGTGGTCACATTGAAACGATAACTGTTGTTTGAGAGCCATTTTCATTTCATTTCACATCTCTGCCACTGTCATGGAAGTTGTAGTCCAGAACCGCACGGTTTTGATCCATCTTCCGCTTACACGTGAAACCGACGCAAGAGTCCCAAAACCTATTGCCGTTGAGTTTATGTTGCCGGATGAAACATGCCTGCGACAAAATGCCGAGGTATCGAATCTAACGGCCGCTGGTGCGTCTCCTCACGTTCAACCGAGCAGCTCTTTGGTCTTGGCTGCGAGTTGTTTGTCGATGTCTGCGACGATGCCGTCGGCCATCTGCTGAATCTGCGGCGACAGAGACGCGACAGTTGCGGTGGAGGAGTCGCGCTCGTGACGACAAAGGCCCCCCCCTTTTTCGTCCTTTGTACCTGTTTCTCGACGAGGCGGATGGTGTCCTCGGAGTGTCCCTCCTTGGCCTTTTTCACTTGCGCCACAGCATTTGAGCGCACTCTCCTCAGGGAGTCTTTGGCCTTGTTGCTGAACTGCTTGGCCGTTTTGGCGAGGTTCTCTCTGTGCTCACGTGTCACCCTGCGAGGGAGAAGGCCCGAAAAAAAAGTTTCATCCCCGGCAAACAAGAGCGGGCCTGCGCATTTAAAAGCCGCAGTCTACTTTCTGGTCAGACTTTGCTGACGTGTGACGGTGATATTAAACAGGCTTTCCCTGACCATAGAAAATTTTTCGACTAATTTTTTTTTCCCAGAGTAGCAGTGAGTTACTCCGAGAAAGCGGGCCGCCGCCAAGCCTTTGACCATTTGCCCCCGTGAGATCCATTCACTGCTGCGGTCGAGGAATCATGATAGTTAAGCGGAGGTTAGCGATTTCAAGACACCTTCGGTTTTCTCTGCCGCAGTTCAGCAGTGAAGCGGACCCGAAATCCCAGCTGACTTTGGCGAACGGCAGACCGTATTTAAGTGGACCGCAAGGTGCGGTCAGTACATGTTCAATGTTATAAATGCGGCCAATGTGGATTCAACTTGAGCTACCGATCCTGTATGAATCCAGCAAATTATGTTCTGAGGTTTTGCGGACAGACGGCATGGAGGATAAACGGTCAGTACGTCCGCGCGCAAATCGCACGATGCTAACGTACAACTCAAGCCAAAATGACAGGAAATATTTGAATGAAAAGCACATCGAGGGCCATAAAAGATACAACGAAACGCCCCCATGTGGCTGGAGGAACAAACAATAATCCATCAATTGTATTCGCGTTTGTTAATTAACGATTCCAACTTGACGGAGGGCTCCGCTCTTTTTGAGCGTGATTCAAGTTGTATCACTTCAAACGTCCTTAAGTGGATCTGACCCAACTCGCCCTTCATTATACCTTTAAAACAAACGCCCAACAAAGTGCTAAAATGAGGCTGTTATTTTGTCGAAAGTTTCTAACTGCTATTTTACAAACAATTACTCCCCCGGAGGTTTCACTCCAGAACTGAAACGTTCATCAACCCGACAACTTTTGCAATCACCTCCCTTTGTTTTAATCATTCGGAAAATTTGACTCGCCGTGTCATTCTGCTCCTTTGTCCTTAATTGCCGTTTTCGAGCGTCGTGGACTATTTGCAAACAATCCACGAGTAGCATCTATTTATTGCAAACAATAGGCTCTAATTGCTGATTGCGGCACGAATCAACGGGCGCCTTCTTCTTCTCTTTGCAGATGCAAATGGCGGCTCGGGAGCGTGCCGGGGCTGATTGGAGGGGGCGGGTGAATGCGTTTTGGGAGAGCGGTCCGACGCATGTGTCCCTACTCCATCAGAATAACACCTGTTGCTGCTGCTGCTGCTGCTGCGTCCGCCGGGGAAAAGGCACGCACGTCAACAAACGGGCTTGCTTTCCATCTTATATGCAAATGTGCACAATATGGACGGCAAAGGACCGCATGGAAAGACTCAAATTAATGGGCAGGCACACATGACAAAACTAAGTCGGTTCTTGCAGTAAGACTTTTTTTCTTCTTCCTCAGGATCATTTATATTTCACTTGTAGAATTATGATGACAACTTCACGCCTTTACACTGATAATAGTGCAATATTTACTCTTCAAATATTGGGACGAGTTCGCGAAATGAACTCCCTTTTTTTAAGCGACTGTGTAGGGACTCATTTTGTCATTTCATTTCGTTGGGAGTAGAGAAGTGGGAGGAGGTAGAAATATTTTGAAGACACGAGGCAACGCTCCTCGATCTCACTTCATGGAGACGTCCACTGAAGATGACGTCACGTCAATGCTGAGATGTTCTAAACCAACCGTTTATTGAGCTGCGGTGCTAACATAGCCTTTGGTGTCTTAAGTGTCGTTTGTAGTGCGGTTTGTATGCACAACTGGCTGTTAGCAGGGGTCTTGTGTTAGTGCGGGCACGTGTGTGTAGAAGAGACTCACTTCGGAACAGGCACCTTGATGATTGTCCCGTCCACCTCAGGGTTGAGGTTCATGCTACTCTCTCTCAGGGCACGGGTAGCTGCTGCCGTCGCCTGAGGCCACGAACAGACCAACAAACACACACACAGAGGCAAGAACATGCACAGGAAAGGTGGGGTGAATGAAAAAAAAAAAAAAATCAAAGCTACAACTGCAGGTAGTGGTCTTTCTCCAGCTGGCAGTCATTAAGGTGTTCTGTATGCTGTGTGTGTTCGGGTGGGGAACGTGTGTGTGTGTGTGTGTGTGTGTGTGTGTGTGTGTGTGTGTGTGTGTGTGTGGCTGCCCGTACACTGTGGAAGTGCCTTGGGCCACTGTCAGCGCCAGTCCTGTGGGATCGGGCTGAGAGGCTACAGGGCAGGGCGCTGACCCACAGTGACCCAACAAGAGAGCCTGCTCTCATACACACACACATACAAACACACACACACACACACACACACAAATGAGTGTTAGGACCACCAAAAGAAAAAAAAAACATACACAAAAAAAAAAAAAAACTGAAATTATGAGGAAAAATAGTCCTCCTTGAAAGCCATTTTGTTACGATTTTAATATTCTATTGAAACGAGAATAAGTAAGCCATTAAACTGCTCATATGGTCAATCAAACAACAACTAAACATTTGAGGCCTCATCCGAACATGTACACGTCAAAAAATACAATTCATCAAGACTATTTTCGAAAGCAAAAAAATGTCATACAATCTATCCGTACTTCTCCCCGATCAATATATTACGACACAATTAGCTCGCCACAGTCTTCTCGTTGCACTCGAAATCAAGTCAGGTGCGGACTCATTGTGGATGAAATCACCGCAGGCTCGCGTTGCTCATTCTTGTTGACCTGTTGCGTTGTTGCTGACCGCCATTCGCGCACCTGCGTATGTAATTACGAGAAGCTGAGCTTTGTCGACTGATCGGTGTTGTGATCCAAACTGCAGAGAGATCCTTCTTTCAGGAACGGCCTCAAATGTCAGTCTGATTGGACATCAGATAGCCATAAAATCCGGCATCCTGCATGACGTTTAGGAGGGAAGTAGGACCCCCCCGCCCCCGCATTTAAAAAAATAAATAAATAAATAAGCAAAAGAAAAGAAAAAGAGCGAAGCGCAATCTTGACAATGATCATTTGGACACACGAGGGCATTGCTGAGAGATTGTAAACATCCTACCAGATGCTGCACTTTGCAGACTTTGCATACAGGAGAAAGGAAAATCACTTCCAAACAATTTCGCGGCATGACAATTCCCTGTGCTGAGCATTCCAAAGAGTTTATAAATGCATACAAATGTGCATATCCTTTCTTTTTTTTTGTTTTTAAACCCTCCCTTCTCTCCTTTCAAGACAGCTCCTTCTGGTGTTTCCCACTCAGGGGAAAAGAAATGGCAACGAGATTAAAGGAACTTATTTGTGCGCAATGAATTCATTCATTCAGCTCTTGTTTCTTTTCCTTTGCGGAAATCGCCCAGAGAGCAACAGACCTCTTCTTGCTCTCTTGGAGCGGCAAGTGATAGATTCGGCTCATACCAATGTTTGAGCGTTCTCAGCGTCATATTCATCATCGCTTCCGCACTCCTGACGGACATTTTTTTTTGCACAAAAAAAAAATATATATATATATTCAGGCCAGGTTCTCGTTAATATGTAAGTGGGGACCAGAGTAAATTACACTGAATTTTCACATCAAACGCAGGCGGCCCTCGTTGGAAGCCAAGAAGTGAGCGGAAAAGGAATGCGGGTTCGCTGTCCGCCTGCGTGTACGAGCGCTTTGGTGCTAGTCACCTACGACCCAAACACGGGCCTGCTGCTTGTTAATAAATGACTGGAAAACAATTGAAGGGCATCTGGAAGTCCCGGTAATGGATCGGCGTCATTATAAGCCTATTAGCTCCGGGCACGCTGGCCTCACCTCTGTGTGCGACTTGCACGCCAGAGTACTGCCTGTGTTGTGTGTCTGCTTGAGCGTGCGTGTGGTCTGCGGTTAAGAGTCGCTGCTTATAAACACTTACCAGAGGACCACTGGCTGGCCGAGCATTGTCATAGGCCAAGCACAGGGGGGTGCTGGGTTTACGAAATAAGCTTACAAGGTTAGCATTGGTGCACAATCAAGTCATTTTGCACGGCAGCGAGAAAGTAAAACCTGGAGCTAGCCTTGCCACAAAGAGCAAAAAAAAATTCTAAAAATCAGCAGTGCTCATGTCAGTTGATGCACATGTAGTAATGACTCTCCGTAACGACCCGAGCTAATCTTAGCTCTTCGTAGATATAAAAAGCGTGCCTCTAAGTCGAGATATTTCACTTCAGCATGGTTCATTGAAACTGATGTTCTACTTTCCTATTAGACAGGGCTTTGGCGCTATTTTGTGGCAATTTTAGAGATAGGTGAGTTTTTCCGCAAATAGCTGCGAGGGACATGTGTGCGTAGAATAAAAAAGATTTTAAATGAGGATGGAAGGGATTTCTTTTCTTACCTTTTTTCCATTTTACAACTTATGAATTCACGCCACCCTCGCAGCTGGAAGAAACGGAACAAATGCTACGGCTCTAAGTATTAGGGCGAGTATTAAGTCATGATTCCACCTGCATGATTTCGGTGAGCTCATTTAAAGAGTGATTACTAAATATTGTTGCGTTCATTGTTCAATTTCCTGGCAGGTCAGGAGTTCTATTGTGAGTGAAATGAAAACAAGAAGAAAAAGGCAATATATGGAAAATGGATGGATGGATGATTGTGTAATGACTTAATTGTACTGAAAAAGTAAAAGAAAGGGGGGGGGGGCTTTGACTTTCCAGACCACCAGTCTGGAAAAAGTCTGGACACTATAAGCCTCGTGGATGAACCAGAGCTGTGATTAGTACAGTGTTGTATCAGTGAAGAAAGGAAAGGAGGGTATTCAAAAAAAAAAAAAAAAAAGGAAAGAAAAATAATCCATTCCTTCCTAACCTGGGGGTAAGATGAGGTCATTTCCTATTCGGTGACAGCGTACACACAGACGTATCTATGCACATATAAGCACACACACCGTTCAAGTTCATGGTGCTATCTTTCACCCCAGAACAAAGGGCTCCTCGAGTGATCCATCAATTAGCATATGAGACAAAGTTGGAGTGAGACACTGAGGTCAGGTTTCATATGTCTGCTCTGGCTCCACTTCAAGCCTCAGGTTATATTACCTTTCGCACAGCGCGAAAGAACCAAGACCAGAGGTACGGTTTTCCCCGCAGTTTGTTTGTGAGTCAGCAGGATGACACAAAAAAAATGACGTAGCAAATTTCCAAGAAACGTTTTGGAGTGCTATCACATGTGCTTTGGAAGAACGAATAAAAAAAAAAAAAAAAAAAAAAAAAAAAAAATGAAGAAAAAGTGCGTGCTAACTAAGAGAACCATATTCAGGCCATATTCAAAAGCCATTCTGAAAGCCCCCAGAATGAAAACAAACAAAAAAATTGATACTGTATGGTGTCATCATCTGGCATTGGGGAACGGGGAAACAGCCTGCTTCTAAAAGTTGCTCAAACAAACAAACGAGTCATCCCCCGATTATTTTTTTGTGACGCTGATACTTACATGAACCGCACCGTACCTTAGCTAGCTTGCTAGCGTCTATCACACGCGGGTGCCAGTGAAAAAAAAACAAAAAAAAAACAAAAAAAAAAAAAAAACGCATGTTTGTTGGTGTGTGAGTGACTATCTTACCTCAGGGTAGCTGCTCATATTGACCAGAATGAGCTGAGGGGATTTCATGGAGACTTGGCCCAGCTGGTTGAGAGGGAACTTCCCATCTGGCGTTGACACCACAATGTGGTCCAGAGCTCCTATACAACATGGCACATGTACACATGACTAAACATTTGTCAACATTATTACCGTTGTTTCTTTTTCACTGACGACCCCCCACCCCACCCCCCAGAAAAACCCACACACACTCATCACAAACGGTTGCTCCACAATTATGGTCTAGCAACACCAGGACTTTGCGCGCGCTCCCTAATTGGCTATGTTTGCCAAGCGAACCAAACGCACTTTTTGCCATCGTAAATATTAAAATTTACAATTGTCCGACCGACAACGTTCCGAGCAGATCTGGGAGGTAAAAACCACTCTTAAAAGATTACAAAAAGAAAAGATTATCCCAAATGATTATCACGTGGTGTGTGTGGTGTGCTACATTGGGATGATTGCTAGGGATCATCTTTTCGAGCGCGGGTGTCAAACTCCAGTCCTCCAGCGCCGTTTACCCTGCATGTTTTCCTGCTGCAACGCACCAGACCGAAATGATCAGGATCTTTATCAGGCTCCCGCAAAGCTTGCTGATGAGCTGATCATTTGGATCGGGTGTGTTACAGCAGGGAGAGATGGAAAAGGTGCAGGAAAGCGGCCCCAGAGGGCCGGAGTTTGACACTCATTTTCAGCAGGCAATTAATCATCTGGTCAGAAAGTGACCAAGAACGAATGCGGCTCAAGAAAATAATTGTTTATTTTATTTTTTATTTTTTTTTGTTTATGAGCACCTCTTCTCGCTTCAGTGATGAGAGAAGCAAAGGTGTGTTGACCTCGAACCCCCCCACAGCCGCCTCCACCATCTCCCCTCGATTCCCCTCTCCTTCCATCTGGCTAACCTCAGACGCAGTTGTTTCCTTCTCTTCCACCTCTGCCTTACATCACTCTGTGCCTGCTTAGGCTGCGGAGGTTGCAACTCATGACACTGCTGGTGGTGTGCTTTTGTGCGTGCAAAGGTGTGTGGGGGGAGGGGGGCGGCAGAGGGGGGTTGAAAGAGAGGTGACAGTAGTCATTTCCTTGATGTGACCGTTTCATTGTTTGATTCCAAAGCTCAGATACAAGAAGAAGATATGGCGAGTACAAATATGGTCGCAGGGTTTCCGATCCGTAGCTCTGACCTTCTGCCTGTCCGGCTTTGTTACTTGTGCCTTGACAACGTGCACCTACAACATCTGTTAGCACTTACGCCGGCCAGACAGGCGGCCATTTCTTTACCAGGAGAGAGAGAGAGACAGAGGTAAGAGATCTGGCAGGGAGGATATCAGAAATCTCGACCACATCGCTTAACATGTGAGAAATTTACAAAATTGAACTTTTTTTTTTAACCACATTCCATAACAATATTGAAAAGGGCAACACTGGGGGGAAGGGGAAAAATTTCACTACTTCAGGAAAGTCAGACAAATGAAAAATGAATTTTAATATTACAAGAAAAAAAAAGTTAAGCCTGTATTACGAATATAGAGAAATTATAAATGAGGAAAACAATATGAACGGCAACAGTCGTCTTACGCTGTGCCAAATCTTTCTCAGGTATTCACTGAGGGGAAACGCGTCACTTGCAAATCTAACCGTTCTTTCTTCTTTTTGAAGGCTTGCGCCCGACTGATTGATGACTGCGTCGAAGACGTCCGTTTCTACAAGTCAAACCAATCCTTCAAAGCAACCCGACAGGATGATGCTGCGTGGAAGTCGCCCTGGCAACCGAGCTTTGACCGCAACAACTCCCGCGAATGTTCTCCCTCTATCGATCTCTGGCTTTCTACACACTTTCATACAGTTAGAGACGCACTTCCTCCTGATTAAATCCAGATGAGAAAGTTGCGGTAAACACACGTACGCTTTTGCGCACGAGACACGCACGCTCGCTCCGGACAACTGACGTCATTCCATTCCAACATCTCATCCCCGCTGTCAGACCTAAGTCCGGGCTGCCTCCCCGGATTACCGTGCAGCTGGACAGAAGCGAGGCGGACGGACAGATGGATGGATGGATGAAGGGACGGAGGCCGAGGAAGCGGATGGAAATGAGAGTTTCTTTCGTGCTCGTCATTGAAAATGTTTGAGCCAGAACGTGAAAAAGAAGAAAGGCGGTCAGGAGAAGGACAAATATGAAAACATAACTACTGAGGCATTGACCATTTAAGGACTGTTGTTTTTCTATTGCTGCTTCGGCACATGCAAAAGCAAGAGAAATTGCATATCGCCAAGGTGAATAGAACGATCTCCTTCCGCCCATTAGGCCTTCCATTTCATCCCCCTCTGACCCTCATCCCCATAACCGAGCTACCAACTTTCCAGGCCGGAGGCACCGGGTCACGACCTGGATGTAGTTGGGGAAATCATGGTCAAAGTGGGGTCAAGGTAAGGTCATACGGGGCACTCTGTGATGCAAACAAGGACTGCGTGAGGATTTGTATGTTTAAAAAAAATAAGAATCAAATCAAAGTATTTTGTGGCAGTCAAGTTGCAAGTGTGGCTCAAAATCGTACAACATGAGACAATACCGGGTGAGGTTCTGATGCTGAGGTTACGTGTGAAGTCATCTTTGAGCGCATTGACAACAGCCGCCATGTCGTCCTTCACTTCCTCCAGACTGATGATGTCTTCCACCAGAGCGGCGCTAATATTCACCTTGGCCGCTTGTCCCTTTGTCTTGGCTAGGAGGAGAATGAGAAAGGTCGTTCAGCGAGGGACACGGCGCCCGCAAGTCACTCCACACTAACCTTTAGCCTTCTTGGTGGCATAGAGCCGCACGCACGCGGCAGGCTGGCACGGGCCACTGGGGAACAAAGGCGGGGCGCTGAGCGTCGCGGGGGCACACCGGAGCGATCGCAAGGACTGACAGAGCAGCGGACGCAGTCGGCTCAAATGATTCGTCGCCATGGCTAACAAGAGCGAACATCAAAAAACAGAAACATAACTTTTAAATACAAATTGGATCATATCGAGATGGAGCTTTTTTTCAGCTCAAATTGGAAAAGACTGAAAGATAATTTGATGTCAAATTTATCAAAATAGCCTTGCAGGCTATGACTGTACCTGTATTTTTTTTTTTTAAAAAGTGGCAATAGCCCATATCAGCCAGTAGGAGGTAGGCATACATCTCGTACCAGCACTTTGCAGTCTTTTACTCCAAGTCAAGTACACATACAGTGATGATGTTTGGGGATTCCTCCCAGTCCATTGATTGAACACATCTACCAGACCACCTGACTTTATCATGGACTCACCGCCTCCCACCTTGCAGACTGTGAACTGTGCCGCTGAACCTTAGAGCGCACAAGTACAGACAAACTCTGGAGTAACAAAAGACCGCAGACGCAAACACTCTAAAGCCTGTCTTTCAATGCCAACGGCTGTGAAGAACTCTCCGTGAGCTGAAAGGGGAGAAGCATACCGCAGTCTCGGCCCCAAAACGGAATGCGGCTTAATATCGCTATGATAAATGAAGAATAAAGAATAAAAGTCAGTGGCATGCAGCCCTCCGCCAAGGTCGCACTGTTAAAACATTTCTAGTACAGTAATTGTTTTTTTATCCTTCAGTGAGCAGCAGTTTCTGCACTCTGATAAGAACAGATGTGTTATATATGCTGTGTGGATGTTTTGGATGGGCCGTAGTCCAACTTGTTATTGCCATAAATATCACAAACCAAATCAATGAGGCACACGTCCAGAGACGATATGATATCCAAATATGTTCAGGTCAAACAGTGGACCGCCACAGCATCCCGTTTTAAACTCCTTACAGGCTTTCAAAGCATGGCAGGCAGACTTTCCTGGCAAGCTGATATGATCAGACCGAACTGTGGTAGAGCAGATCGGCTTCGATGTGGGATGCTGACGGAGCTGCTTGGAGGGGAAGTCATGCAGAAAACGTGGAGCACAGGTGGTCAATGGGACACTGTAACATCACATCCTGCAGATGCAGCTGAACTCACACCTCTTTTACTGCAGCAAAGCAGCGGGTGAGCCCGCATGAGGTCTCCTTTGTACACTTTCGAGTGTGAACTAAAAATTCTATCTGATCATGCTCTTCCTGGTTTAATCTCATCTCCGCCATACAAAAAAAAAAAAAAAAACAAGGTCGGACACACAATATTTGGGTAATTGTTCCATTGTTATATGAACGAAAATAATGACTGCTGTTTAAAAAATAATATTTACTGTTACAAGTATGTGAGATGCATTATTTGTTTTATAACACTGTCCTAATATGATAAAAATGAAATCACGTGACATTAAATTCTAGCGCACATTTGATTGGAGCTGTCGACATACGAATGAATTGAAATGTCATAGCTAGAAGGGGGTTCTATAACATCATAATACGACTTCTGCGCGTGTTTTATAATGAGTGGAAACTGGTATAGGAAAGTTTGAAGGTCGAAGTGTTGAAACATTTTTCCCCACAACTCGTGACACGTCAGAAATACTACAAAGAGTAGTAAGAAACACGGTTTAGCAGAAATGACAAGACTAAAACAATCAAAGCAATACAGTACCTTAAATTACACAAAATACACGTACTTGCTGTTGCAAATCTTTACAGGAGCATGGTGCAGAGAACCGATGCTTCACATTTAGTCGTCATCGTGCCTCGACGGATTTTTGAGATGTTAGCGCTTGAAATATTGTACCGAGTGTGCCGACAGAGTGGGAACCCCCTGACTTGAAATACTGTCTGTGTGGTTGGGACATGCGGAATTTAAAACGAGTGCGCTACAAACACAACAGACGGCATCACAGTGCGCCTGTGTTGTTGGACGGTAGCAAATCCACTGCCTCGTCCTTAAAACAGCACTTTCAACTAAATTCAAAATCACAAATCCACCTCATGGATTTAGAATGAATATTATTATTATCTGACACCACCGAGCATCCCGAAAGCGGGATCAGAAGCGAATTCGATCGGAGAAGAAGCCGCGGTCATATACTTGGTGTGATACAGCGAGGAGGTAAGTGCTAAACATGCTAATCGCTCGTAAACTGCTAAAATAAAGCAGTAATTAATATTAGTTGCTCAATGTTTCCAGTAGTTTCGCGGCAACTTGCTCACTGTTGAGCAAAGTAGGTAATATTGAACAGCTAGCTGTGAATTCAAGCAGTATTTTTGGATTCAAACCACACATGCTATTTTAGTTTGTATTCTGCGACCTCAGATCGCAAGTGTTTCCCCATAACTACATCGCATCTATTACACTCAAAATGTCTTAATTTCGGCGTCCTGTCTATTGTGTTTTTGTGAGCGATCAAGCAGCTCGTACTTGAAGTGTATTTTCGTCTTAAAATCAACGCCTATCATATTTTAGACGCGTGTCACTGTTGCCCACAAATTAACGTATCCTTTTAATAATCTGAAACCAATAAGCGTCTCTCAATAAGAGTTGCATGGTGTTTCCTTATCTCCCTTATAGCTCAGTAAGACAATGTTCTTCCACAAAATAATTTCTTGAAATATGAAGTAGAATGTACATTTAATGATATTTTCTTACGTTGCCTTGTCAGTGGACGTATGTCGTCTGCAGCAGAGACAATGGAAAATGCCTCCATAATTTCAGACAGTGGGGCCCATGATGGAAACCGGTTGTGGATAGGCAACATTGATCCCAAAATCACTGAGTAAGTATATTATCTTGAATAACTACAACACACATACACACAATTTAAAGAAACAGAACGGAAGACAAATCCACTTTTCACCCAAAACTAACAAATATGACGCACACACGTGAAGCTGCCAACTCTAAGCAGCGTTCGACGCGAGACTGATGTTTGGCAGTCTGCGTTATAAATCCCAAACTTTGCCTTCTAAAGCTGCCTATGTCTGCCTCCAAGAGAGAGCCACTGCATTGTGCGTGCCTGCATGATTGATGAGGTGTGTGTGTGTGTGTCGCGCCTGTGTGTTGCAGGCTGACACTGAGCAGACGGGCTTGGTTGTGTAAAATTAGTGGCAGCGAGGCGTGGAGCTGTTCTGCAAAAGCGGCAGCCATCGTTCTTCACCCACCTGCCCTGTTTACTCTCTCTGTCAACCTGTACCCATCTCTGCGTGTGCATTTCTTGCTTTATTTTGTGTACCGGTATATGCCACAGATATATCCTGAAGGTTGACGACTCTCTGTTCTCTGACATTGGTCTTAAAAAAAAAAAATAATAATAATAATAATAATAATAATTCCAGCACCCTGTATTAACTGTACTGCCTTCACTTAAAAGTTTGATGCGTTCCGGGACCATACTCGTAACTGAAAACGCTTGAATTTAAAAATTAGGGCCCAACCAAGCCAATTAAAGCCCTTCCAACACCGGCAAACATCATCAGCAATTTGGCCAATGTTTGCTTTGCGGATTGTTTTTTTTTTTTTTTGTTTGTTTTCTCACCCTTCATGTACCATAACAATCTACAATGTTGTACTACACAGAAAACTACACTATGCACCTGTCACTCAAAACAAAATAAATCTAAACTTTTTTTCAACCAACGCTTTAGGTGAGCAGTTCAACGTGCGCAGAGGAATTAATTGGCTGTCGCCCTTTTAAACGCAAACTTAAGTCACGCTTTGTTTAAAATAATTAAAACGAATAAAAACATTGAGCAACAAAGCCACCGATCGCCCACCATTGTGTGGGTTTGAAATTACCTTTCTGCACAATGTGCTGGAGTGGAAACTCGTATTTTTTGCGCAAGGAGATTGTTTTTGTGTGCCAGTTGGGGGGCTTCTGCAGAATATATGTGTTGCAGGCTCTGGTGGGCGTCTAGACAGGCGTTTCCTTCCCTTTCCTATGCCCTGCTCCACTTCTGTTTTAAATAGCGCCTCTCGTGCGCCGTTTTGAAGAGAAAACATGAGAAATGCCCACGGCCCCTGTTGCTGATTGGGAAGATTAATTAGCTCCTGGCTGGCACTGGCGGGACACTTTTTTTTTTGTTCCACCCGGCATAGCTGTGTCCATTTGAGGAGGGAGGCAGACCGGCTTTGCTGGGTCCCGATTGCCCTTGCGCAAAGCTTCACGCTTGAAATTGTGTCGTTTGCTTTCGGTCGTTTAATTTTTATTCCTTTGACCAGTTCCCACATTGTAAAAAAAAAAAAAAAAAAAAAAAAGTTTCAAGGCAACAAACTTGGATAACATTTGAAGTTGGGCAACTCAACGAAATGTTTTGGCTTTTGCTGTCGTGAAAATTAGCTTCCATAGCATTTCACAGAATTTCCAGAGTGGTTGTCCCCTTTTATTGAGCCCAACTTCAATATTTAAGCAAAAACGACTTGCTCGCTTTGTTGCCGAACCAACGTTGTTGACCATAAATGTCAGCAATTGATATCGATCGATCGATAGATAGAATAGTGGCCCCAACGCTGTCCACTTAGCTCATCACTTATCTCAAATCGGACTCCCACCACCCTCTTTTTCCCCCCTTTCCTCCTTTGCGCCACTACCCATCTTCTCATCTCGCTTCCTTCACAGCGGCATCCTCCCGCCTCCACCTTTCACCTTGCCGTAAACGCTGCCACTCTGAACTTTACTCTCACTCTCCACAGGTTCTCCCGCCCTTTCCCCCCCCCGCCACCCCCCGACCCTCCTCCTCCCCATCTCCTCCTCTTCCTCCGGCGGTTTTTACTGCTCCCGTGAGGCGCAGTCCATTGTGGTTCTGTTGCGAGTATCCAAAATTGTTCTTGGAGGATCTGCATTGTATAGGCACCAGTCTGTTTGTATACTGTAATTTTTTTATTTTTTTACCACTGACATAAAGGTGTCATTTCTCTTTTGTGGTGGGTATGTGTTTACTTAGTATACTGTATATATATATTTTTAAAAAATATTTTTTTCATATCCAATATTTGAACATGAACTTGCTTTTTAGTCGCTTTGTTCGGGTATGTTCGCAGGGTGTTGTCTGGGAAAAGCAGAAGTCATCTGTGGTCTAAAGCCCTCAAGGGAGCTGTACAAGTGTACTACTGTACCGCGACCTGGAAAGTCGCCCTCCACATCCCATACGCGCTCCCACACACACTACGCATTGTCATACAGCGATGCTCGTCGTGCCGGCCATACACAAAAACCCTCTTGAGAGTTCAAATAATAACAACAAAACAATAAGAGGCCGTTGAACAAAACAAACCCGTATTTCACCTGCAGTCACCTCCAGTCCTGGAGATTATGACGTCTTCCTTTGTTGTGTTCTTTGGAGCCGTCGGTTTGCTCCGCCGTAGCGCAAAGGATGTCGCGCTGTTAAAAAACTGTTATCAGTCATCCCCCAAAATTCACACGCACGTCTCTACTCATGCCCGCATAAATGTCAGAAAATATCAAAGGGCTCGCAGCAATATTTTGGAGATTACGGGCGTGAACGTTTTCCTCATGAAGCAGTCGTGAGCGCCAATGGAGAGGAAGATATTATAATGTCCATAAAATCCAAAATAATGGTGCGATCTTTTTGAGATGGTCTCAACTTGCCCCTCCACAGAGGAGGGCCAAGTTGGAAACATCTCAAACATGCAGGATCGTGGCCCTCGAGGGCCAGAGTTTGACACCCGTGCCTTGAGAAACCCCAACAGATCTTGAAATGGGAGGCAAAACGGGACCATGGTGCTCCTCGGGAACAAAGTGTAAACATAGCCTGAAGCCGGAGTCTAAAAATACCGCGGGGGACTCTTGATTTTGATTTGATTTGCCTACATTGTCATTGGAGCCAGCACGGCCAAGTAGAGCCGGGCTGTCGGTAGGTGACGCAGGTCTCATTGTCCAGCCTCTTTTCCCAGAAGACACATTTTTTTCCCCCATGCCGCTACGAGGCCGGCCGTACCCACGCTTCCAAATGCGCACGGGCGCATAGCTCTTCCGGGAGCGCATATCTAAGTTCAGTCGCAGGCTGGATGTTGTTTGTGCAGTCGGGCGCACGGGAGGGGAGCCCGAAGGCTTCCTTTGTTTTATTCCCTCATTGTCCTGCTACCGTATCCTCGTCATTGTCTCAATAAAAGATTTACTGTCTCAGGCGTGCCCGCACCAGCTGGCCCGCTGCTAAAAAGGTGTCAGGGAAGGGAAAGCTGCCGTTCTCATTAGCCCTCACGCTTGACAGAGACACACTGTACAGTGGCCGGGGCGCAGGATGACAATCCTTCTGATGCGGAGACAAAAACTACGTTTCCTTTTCTTCCAGTGTGACTAAATAAATAAAGATAAATCACATACTCCTTTTGGCACCCCGTGGGGCTTTTTTGTTATCTGTGTGTGTGTGTGTGTGTGTGTGTGTGTGTGTGTGTGTGTGTGTGTGTGTGTGTGTGTGTGTGTGTTTTTCACGCTGTCCCATGTTTCCTCTCCTGGTAGGTATCACTTGGTGAAGCTCCTAGAAAAATTCGGCCATGTCAAACAGTTCGACTTCTTGTTCCATAAATCCGGTCCTCTGGAAGGCCAACCGCGAGGCTACTGCTTTGTCAACTTCAACACCAGAGAGGTACACACTCACACACACACACACACACACACACACACACACACAAATGGACTGCGTGGCTCAGCTGTTTTCTGGGTTTTGGTCACATGACTGTTCACAATGCGAGCCCGAGGGCATTTTGACGGCACTTTCATTCGACAGCAGAGGGCGGTAGCGTGTCAAAGTGGCCACGGCCACACTTTATTATTATCTGTATCTATATCCCAACCTCAAACGTAATCGTGTGTGTGTGGTGGATTCTGTTTTGTATGAAAAGCACCAGACACCGCCGCCCACTAACTTGACTGGCCGGGCGGCCTGTATTTGTTTTACAATGAGCCGGGAGGGATCATGATAAGCATCTAGTTTCGCAGCCAGTGTCTATCCCTGGGCTATGAAGTCCTCCCCGAAGAGTTTATACAAAGGAAGTGTGTGTTTATCTTCGACACTCACACATACTTACTCACACACCCAGATGAAGTGCTTCATTAATACACGAGGTCCGAGTCTCTTCACCTGAATTTGTCCGTCGGAATCTGCCGCGGTCGAGTCGTAAACGTCACATCCATCTTCCTTTTTTTTTGTCGGCAGGAGGCCGAAAGAGCCATCCAGTGCTTGAATGGCAAGCTGGCGCTGTCAAAGAAACTGGTTGTGCGATGGGCCCACGCACAGGTAAGGGTAAGTGTCACACTCGCTCGTTCCCACTGCTGCACTTTAGCGCAACAAGCAACGATGTCGTATAGATCGGGCTTTGGCTTTTTTTTTATGAAGGGATCGTTTACGCAGAGATCGAGTTACAATCGCCATCGGGTGGCACCCTGCAGTCAGGTACTAAGATGCACGCGGCATCGTGTCTTAGACGAGCGGCGTTCCATCTGGTACGGCTCTGATAGCACCTCTGAAGAAAAGAATTTTCTGTGCCTTTATACCAGACCAGCTGCAAAAAATGTCGTCTCCCGTATCACTTCTACCTCAGCCGAAGGGTGCGTGCGATTGAATTTTGGAAACCCGAAGCACGTGAGCTAAAAGAGCATCCGTGCCGCCATTCTTCGCGTTTCTTCCCCAGTCGCTCGTTGAGCCGAGCGAGCGGCGGAATCTGAGCACAACGCTTGTCTCTTAACAATAGGCCGCTTACTGGCAAATAGTGGCGGGATATCCTGTATAGAGATGAATCACACCCGACGGTCACACGTGCGCACGCTCACGCAGTGTCACATTTTCATCACCTTGGCCTAGTTGTGCTTATTTTTTATGACAATTACCACCACTTCCAAAACGAAATATCCCCCTTGGAGCAATTAGATTTGACACTCTGTAAGCAGGACAGTTTTCCAGCAATGCTCTTATTTTTTTTTAGGATATAGCATAGGAGAAAATGTGAACCAATTCCGAACTGATTTTTATGTGTCAGGTTCGAATTGATATTTACAGATAACTACATTGTCGTTTCGTGAGCTGTACCTTTGGGGTCAACAAAACAATTTTCAATAAATTATAATGTTGGCATCATTTTAAAAAGTGCCTCCGACTAAGCTATGGGCGTGCCAATTAAACACACATAACGAACCAATAAATCCGACTTATCTTCAATTTTTCTGACACCCCGACATGAATGAAATATTTTAATTATTATTATTATTTTTTTAAATATTATTGCTGGAATAAAGTCCTTTAAAAATAGGGGGGCATATATTTTTAGAGAACATAGTACTTTTTTTTTAATGTTTTTTTGGGGGGGGGGCAAATTTGTCCAAAATAAGACATAATATTACAAAAAAAAAAAAAGACATTTAATTCACATAATTATTTAATTCACATAGAAAAAAATAAAAATATGACTTTGTTCCTTTGCAAACTTTTTCTGTCATAATTTTATCTTGGAAAAATTTCATTCAATGTGTAAATATTAGGAGTTTTTTTTTGTCTTACCAAAAAAAAAAAATACTTTCTTCTCCTAACATAATACCGCCTCTCTCTTAAAAAAAATAAAGATACATGAATTTGTTATTGTCACCCCCCCCCCCCATAAATAAATAAATAAATAAATCACCCTTGTAAGGGTTCCTTGGACCCGAACGTTTGAGATCTAGATTGCTTGACAATTGTTTTCCCAATAACAGCAGCTGGTCTTTGTTTCACCTGTTCCATGATGTCCATTTTCTTTCTGGTCTTCTTTTTTTTTTGTTTGTTTCTTTCATCCATAGGTAACGAGAATTCACTGTTGGCTAGCTGAGATGAATGAGTGCAGATGGCAGCCTGTCGGGGAAATCGTCTTATCGGAGCGTTCCTCTCTCTGCACGTTCTGTTGTTGTTTGCTAAATGCGAAACTAACTCCTTCATTCTTTCATTTTTAGATGCTATCTGTGTTACATGAATGCCTGCCGTCACTTTCCTAGCGGTTCTTTCACCCCTTTACTCTTTTTCCACCTGTTCGTGCTTCTTTTGTTTCCATTGGTGTCTGTAACCCATCTCTCGGGGTTCTCTGGCCGCCGCCATCTTAATCGTCATCGTCATCTGCAGAGGTTTGAAGGGTTCCGTAACGACAAGACGATGCCTTCCAGCTTGGAGCCGTCAAGCAGCGGCGACGGAGTCGAGGGAGCCTTGACGACGAACCACCTCAGGTTGTTTGAGCGCACGCAAACAAATTTTTTCCGACTTACATGAATTGCACTTATTCATTGCTTTGCGGATTCGTTGCGAAATACAAATGTGCCCACGTCCTCACTCCATTGACATTTTCTGACACGAACCGGGTGGCGTGTGGACCCAGACTCGGGTACACTGCGTTAGAAATGTGTATTCCTTGTCTCGAAGGCAGGAGGATTTTCCAAAGGTTCACTTTCAGCCCCGATAATTTCCATTTATAAAATGAGATAGCCACGGTCCATCTCATTGATCATCTACTTACATATCGACAAGTCCTGCTATTATTTTGGGGAGCGGCTATTGTCCTTGGGAGCTTTCATCGCCGCGTCTCCAAGTGTCAGAAATAAAGCAGAGTGAGGGGCTCTTAGCCATGAGCCAATGTCTCCGAGCGAGCGCGGGATGCCATCTCGAGAGCTCTCCTCGGGACAGACCGCACACTTGGGCTCTAGTGTCGACTTGAAATGGCGCTCTTCACACCTCGCACGAGAGCAAATGAAAACACTGTCTTCTTTCATGCCCGCCCAGAAGCATCATCCCTCTCCTGCTCTTCCTCCTCTTAGCTCCCCCCCCCACCCCCTTTTAATATTTCACTCTAAGATTGGTACTCTTGCGCCGGTATTTCCCGTTCGGCTTTCTAACTTCTCTTATTTATTTTGTTTGTGTGTGTGCGCGCGTGTGTCCTCCACAAGTACGAGCGCTAAGATCCGCGCTATCGAGGCCAAGCTGCAGATGATGGAGGAGAATCCCGATGAGGAGTACTCGGGCCCGTCCGCCTACGTCTACAACAAGCCGCCAGAGAGGAAGCGCTGGGAGCCCTACTCCAAATCACATAGCAGGCCCTTTCGAAGGTTTAGGAGATGACCACTTGTCAAGGAGAACCCCCATTCCACTCCTCCTGGCAACCACTCCCCCCCCCCCCTCACACACCTCAGGCCCCCCTGACCCATCCCAGCAGGGACTTTTTTTTTTTTTACGCTCGGAATAATAGACACTGACATTGTTCACAGCAATGCTGGGCGAATAACATTCAGTCATTTGGTTATGTTACAATTTATTTGAGTGTGCGTGTGTTGATGTTTGGGATATGCAGGATCGACTGCGTCATTCTGAAGAAAAACGAAGCCTTTTCAAAACCAACTGTGTAAGCAGGACTCGCAAAAATGTTGAGCCGTTTTGTGCACAACATTGTTGTTTGGATTTATTAATTTAATTATTTCTAGTCCGTGCTAGTTGTCTTGTTTCTTCCTTTTTTTTCTTTTTTTTGCGGGGGGGGATTTACGAACTGTGGGTCTTATACCTACCTCGAGATTTATATACTTGCCATGCAATTCTCATAGCAATTTAAACCTCAGAGCCCAAAAAAAAAAAAAAGCCACCAATGCTCATAGTGTCTAATAATAAACATTTGTTTGGTTGTAGCATCATATTGCACCATATATTTTGTATGACCGTTGGAAGACATTTTAAAAAGAATCAAATTAAATGGCCCCGTTATGGAAAAAAATAATAATTCCCAGCCAAATTGGGAGAGTGTGTGATGATGCCCCCCCCCCGTGATTTTTTTTAAATTAAATCGAATTTCCTCAACAAAAAAATGACGTGTTTTTGATTCGTAATTTTTTGTGATACTCTCTATTTTCTACTTAATGTGGTACATTTTAGGACCACAGCATACACATCAGGTTACATTCCTATTCTACCCATAATGTATACCATGAAAAAAATAGACGCAACAACGCATATTTCTGGTCCATTAATTTTCCAGTGGAATTAAAAAAAAGACATAGCCAAAGGATGCTTTTAAGCAATTCTCTTTATTCGTTATCATGACTCCCCCATTAAAAAAAAAAAAATCTCCCAAGAAAGAAACGCGCCAGCCATATAATGCTCTTATTTCATTTTAGTCACCGTGCCTGCAAGTCAAACCTTTATTAACCTTTAACCTTTATTATTGCGCACAAATTGCATCGGAAAGAGCGCGGTTGTTAATACCGTTAACGACCAACCAAATCCTCGCTGCTTTGCAACAAAAAAAAGAGCCCTTTTACGTCTTTTGTGCGTTAAATTGCTGGCAATCATCCTAATGTCTGTTCCTAAATGAAATGTCACACACGAATGCACCTATTTTGAAAACGTTTAATTTAGTTCCTAAAGTGCGTATTTTTAGTAAACAACGTCAACGTGTCCGGTCTCGCATTTTCGTCGTTTTATTTTATTTTATTTTTTTTTGCTTTATGGCAATAATTATTTGTCACCTATGTTTGACATCGTCCAACACGCTTGTCATAATTCGGCAATTGTTGAAATCCTCTTCCGTTCAGTTCAAACCGAAGATTGTAATTAAAACATTTTGTGTTTTGATTTAATTTGGGCGAGTACAGTTATTGCTTCCATACTACGTACGCGTCTCGTTTTCAAATAACAGACGAGCAAATATGTTTCTCAGCGTTTCTCATTGTCACATGATAAAACTCCCTGTGGCATATTGCAACGCTGTCATTTTTAATTTCTTAGTTTTTTTTTTCAGTTCATTGTGAGATATGCAAATCCGCACGCGCGCGCCCTCCTATTTTTGTCCCCCCGAAAGGGAGGCAGGCCACGCACCGTAACTTTCTTCTTTGCAGCCCTCCACCTCTCTCTGCACCTTGGAAAGCGTTTGCGTGGAGGAATAAGAAGCTGCGTGCAAGTTGCACTTCCTGTAAAGTCACAACTCCATCCCACCAGTGAGGGGAGAGGTACAGTGCACGAAGGGGAGGGTGTGCATTTGCGCACATGCCTTGTCTTTCTACCAGGCTTCTAGACAAACGCAGTTTTGCTTCGCCACACAACAGGATCATCGTCAACGTTCTTAAAGCCGGGAAAGGAGCTATCAAGCCCGCTTGAAAAAAAAAAACAACAAAAAAGGGCGGCGAGGAGTATTTTGTGCGAGCACCGGATGATAAAAGCTTTGCTGGCCGCCCATCGACAACTTGTTCCCGGCTTGACTGCTGCCGCTGCTCGCCGGGAGGCTCCGGGGGATTCATGTACTGGAAAAATGAAGTTTTGTCCCCTCTGTCAGAGGGCAACACGGTTCTGTCCACCACGAAGCAGGTAAGGCGAGTATTTTGGGGGTGTTTTGTTGGAGTAATATGTTTTTTGTTTTTAATTTTGCATGACGCACAGAGGTGCTTTTTGGGGATTTAGTTTTTAAATATCTTTTCACAAACGACCCAACACCTGTAGTTAAAAAAAAAAAACTAATACGAATTTAATTACAAGAATTTAACTGCTGGGAGGGGGGGAACGGGCAGAAATTACATTTGCAACTCTTTTGCGTGACCCGTCGCTCGCCCACTGATCGACACATGAAATAGACACTTGTGCAACCTCTTATCCGCCAGTTATTTGTAATTACAGGTAGTTTACCCCCTCCGCAACACCCCCCCCCCTTCCCCACCCCTCGTCTCCACGCGTGTCCTGGATTGCAAGGAAAAACGCTATTATTCCCGAAAGCCAATTTGAGATCGCTTCATTTCATGGTGTCTTTTTGTTGTCAGAGGGGAGGGATGGTAGTGGGCACGCTTGGGGGGTTTATTAAGGCGAGTGTATAAAGCTGATCATTCACACTGGTTGATTTATCACGCTGAGGATGACAGCCGCGGAAAGATAGATGCTGAAGATGTCCGTTTGGCTGTAGGTGATCTGCAGTGAGCGTCATAGTGCTGCGGGCTGCAGCGTGGACTCCAAACACACGCAAATGGTAAGACCACTCTGATGTATTTTTTTGTATTTGACTGTATTTGGGGGGGAAAGGGGCTACAAGTGTTTTGACAATCGTGGTGCAATGAAATTAGTTTTGAATAATGACGAAAATACACGATGTTTGGAA
Organism: Hippocampus comes; assembly: GCF_001891065.2. Lineage (NCBI taxonomy): Eukaryota > Metazoa > Chordata > Actinopteri > Syngnathiformes > Syngnathidae > Hippocampus > Hippocampus comes. The sequence goes on along the minus strand of NW_017805372.1, from coordinate 381,262 downwards.
AGTCACTTTTTTGGAGTTAACAGACATGATGAAAATATGAATGCAATCTGAAACACGAAATCAAATGATTAAGACAGCACACGGTAACTTTCCCAATACAGGTATGTCGCAATCATTTTTAGAATTGTACGTTAAGAGCATTTGCATGTGAGATAGTTTGGAGATTTTTTTTTTTTTTTTAACAAAAAGATATTTTTTG
>NW_017805372.1:369197-380673 GCF_001891065.2 Hippocampus comes | reverse complement strand
CCCACCCCTACCCGCACCCCCCCTCCCCCTCCTTCCACGCAGTCTCAGTCGGACGCGGAGTCTCAGCGGTCCAACATGGAGCGGGAGGACACACGCTCGTCCCCGAGCACGCCGTCCACGCCCTCCGTGTGCTCGCCCACCTCCACCGCCAGCTCGGTTCCGTCCACGGGGAAGAACGTGTGCGCCAGTTGCGGTCTGGAGATCCTGGACCGATACTTGCTGAAGGTGAGCGCCCCTCCAGGGTTTGGCGTTTTTGCGTGGAGTCGAATTTGTCTTGTGTTCTAGGCCTGGACGCTGAACGTCAGAACTAAACACGGTGACTGTTTCGCAAATGGGGGAAATGAAGCGAATTAGACGTTTATTCGTTTTGCTCATCGTTACATTTTTGCATTGTTAGCCGGGGAGTAAATTTGAGTCGCAAGACTTTTTAAAAATTTTTTTTAAGCCTGTCAAAACGTGACTGTCACGTCTCCTGTTTCTTCTCCCTTTTAAACAAATTTCCCTCGTGGGAAAGTGGAGTTACCCAAATTAAACGTGATGAGAAGTGATATATAATGCAATCCAACGCTGTAATATCAATATAAAAGTCAATTTAAAACTAAATTGGATTAACATGATAAACCATACGGCATTCCAGTATTGATAAATAAATCGAAAGCAATCGTCTAAACTATTACTGGATCAGTATCAATCAGTATAGTAAGTGACTTTTACATCGGATTATAAATACTTTAAAAGGACGTCGTGGTTAAATCGTGCTGGAAAATTGTATCCATCAAGATTATTTTCAAATGAAACAATTATTTTTTTCTAAGACCTGCAGCCATGAATTTAATTTCTATCTATCTCATTATTTTCAAAGCCGAAGTTTCCTATTTATTTCTTGAGCCAGCAAAATACTAATCGTGTCTATACTGTATTTTTGAAAATAGTATTTTGCCAGATTTGATTTAGTTTACCGTATAGACCGTGATTTGCCACGCTTTGGCGGTTAAACGAATCCTCGCGTATTTTAAGAACGTTATTCGTCTCGTTATTTTTATCGGATCCAGGTAAAATAAAAAGATATTGAACCCTTTTTATTTGTTTGTTTGTTTTTGGTTATCAAAAACAGCTAATGCTAGCGGAGACTTTACCCAACAGCTTCGAGAAACGAAACGATGAGCCGTTTAATGACGGGCAAGAAAACAAACGAATCCAAAATAGTATCTTCAAAGGCTCATTTGAATATTCAAAATGGCGTTCGAATTCAATTGGTCTTTTCATTTGTGATACAATATGATCTTGTAGACTTAATATTGAGTTAACATGTCGTTTATAATGGCATCGTAATATATGTATTGACTTATGTATTAAAAAAATTGTGTGTGTGTGTGTGTGTGTGTGTGTGTGTGTGTGTGTGTGTGTGTGTGTGTGTTGCGCGCGCGTGTGCGTGCGTGCACGCGCAGGTGAACAACTTGATCTGGCACGTGCGCTGCCTGGAATGTTCGGTGTGCCGGACGTCGTTACGTCAGCACAGTAGCTGCTACATCAAAAACAAGGAGATCTTCTGTAAAATGGATTATTTCAGGTAGGGTAAGTTTACTATACGACTTTTATTTGCAAAACACCACCACCTCCTCCTCTCTCCTCTCTGCTGAACTGCCTCTTGTCATCAAACACACACGTTTGAAATGCGGGATTCTTCAGAAAATAAGTTTTCATGGGATTCGGGGGTAGACCATTTTATCACATTGCTTGAAACACTGCGGTTTGATTTATTTATTTTTTGGGGAAAAATAATATTCACAACTGTACGTGTATATGTGGATATAAAGTTGCCATTCAACTCAATTTAATGCATTTTTTTGTACGTAATGCTGTATTTTTTTGAATATTATTGTGTAATACTTACTTGTTCATGACTGAATATGAACAGCAGATGTAGATCAACTACGAATAACATATTTTTTTAGTTTTGACCCAGTAGTCTTTTTTTTTAAGTAGCTAAAGTAAAATGAAATTCATGAATAGATTAGTATAGAACATGTAAAAAAAAAAACATTATTAGAATTAATATCACTACGAGTGCTTTTCTATAAATAAAATAACCAGTTCAGTTTGTTATATTTTGTAGCTCTGACCTCACTTTCTTGAGTATTATGCTGGATGCAGATGTCGTTGTAACATATAAATCATGACAAGGAAGATAATGATAAAACGTTGCAATATGACTGAGCTGCCTCCAAAAATAAGGTGGAAGTAATGACTTCAAGACAACATTCAAGGACAGGCAAAGAAAGATTGTTTCTCTTGTTTACATGTTTTTTTTTTGTTTTGTTTTTTTGCGCTTCATTCTGCAATCACAACCAAAAGCAAAAAACACAAATGAAAGCCAGGCCATAGCTGTCGTCAACGTTTAGCACTGCACTCAACAAGTCACTGGTAAAAAAAAAATAATAATAACAATACAACTATATATATTAAATACAATCATAAATATCTCGCAGACTCCTACTCGCACGAAACAAAACATATTTTTGTGCTTTTCTTTTTCCCTGCATAAAAATCTGACAGAAACCGCCCAAATGCATGGATGATGCAATCGCTTTCAGGGACAAACACAGGGTGTTGTCACTTTTTCATCTTGGAGGAGGATGAGGCGGGGAGGGTTGAGTGCTTCCAATTGTGAGCGTTGTGATGTCTACTGTTTGCAACAAGTTAGATCACACTGTTGTAGCACATGTGCTGTGTTACATTTAAAAGCTGGATAGGGTGTGTAGATAACGTGTGCGCATGTGCATTGGTCATGCGGAATTGGCAGAAAAAAACGTTAACAAGGCCCCGGGAGCCAAAATGGCGGCCGTGAAATAACTTTGGGAGTCAAATGGAGTCAAATGCTTGAAGATGTTTTTTTGAGCCCACAATTTCTTTCCCCATTTATGTTTGTCGTGGTGTATTTATGTATGTTATTAGTTTATAATGAGGTTAAGGCATTTGTGTTTTAGTCTAGCGGTTTTCAAAGGACCGCCATCTTGACTAGCAGTAACGTCGTGGCTCGACGTATTCATTCAGAACCAAAGTGCGAAAAACAAAACGTTTCTTCGAGACGAAATGCAAATGCATCGCGCTCAAAAGTGACACACATCCGAACTGTACCGACACAGCGATTCTTTCGCGAACCACACTTTGAGAATCATTATTTTAGTGTGTTTTTGTTTTGGCCCGAAAATCCTGGCGTAGGGAAACAAATGTCAGCGTGTGATCGAAACCTGACACAAAACCGCGGCTGAGGTTTATAATCACCAGCAATTACTCGGCCTCCACCCCAGACCTCCAGACCAGCAATTAGACCTCCCCGAGTGCCTGGTCAGCACCTTTTTTTTTTTTTTGTGATCCTGAATGTGATTCTGATCCCAAACTAACATAGACGTTTGCCCTTCAATACACACAGCTCAGTAGGCGAAAAGAAATGCACACATGTACTGTATATCACCTCGCTCAACGCCGCCACACAAACACGCCCTGCGGTCTCTGTTTATTTATGCATGTCCAGCAGCTGTCAATCACTTGCTTTTTTATTATTTTCACAACACACATTTCTGTTTGCTCTGCCAGGTTCGTACTAATACTCGAGCTGACCCCCCCTTTCCGTTTACACCCTCCCTCACCGGTCACCCCTTGCGCCCCCAAACCTCTCCCCGGACTGTGAGCCATTATTAAATATGTAAAATAGGACGTTGAGCGTATGCGAGCGACTTCCAGCCAGAGAAGGGAGTCAGGAAAGGTACAAATGGCTGTCACATGGCGAGATGTTTATGCCATCATCATCACTGAACTGTATAGCAAATCCTTTAACTCAATTATTGGAAGCTTGGCAGTGGCGCTAATCTTTTTTTTCCGATCGGGGGGGGGGGGGCATTCCAGTTTATTTGAGGGTCATACGGAATTGCATATTTCAAGTGTGTAAAGGTATCTCGTGTAATTTGGTATTGCAGAAAGATGGACAAACACCTCTTTGCAGCCACATACTTAACTCCAAGGCTAAGGAAATATATATATATAATGTATGTGTGTGTGTGTGTGTGTACAGCTAAGTATTAATTTTAAAAATATTTTTGAAGTACCCCCCCAAAAAAAGTTTGAACAAGTGATTGTTTAATTGTAATTTATAATTGGTGAAAAATAAAATAAAAATCCACTGTGCATGTATTGCACTCACACTTCCCTCTCACGAGTTGTTTTACTTTTCTAATTTTCAGTTAAGGGTAAAGGATTAAAAAGCATGAAAGTGAGTGTCGCTGATTTGAAACTAGTTTGGATCTAATCTAATCTATTCTAATCTAATGTAATCTAATCTAATCCAATCCAATCTAATCTAATCTCATCTATTCGGAAATGTTGATGTTTGACAAAAGCTGTTGGCACTCATTTAGACACATTTGTTTCAGTTTTCATTGATTTGGAAGTCACAGTGAATATCAGGAATGAAAATAAAAACACTTTTTTTTTTTTTTTTTTTAATTGAACTTTAAAAAGTGATGTCCAGATTCATTTGGACCACTTCCAAAACCTCTGGAGATGTTTCCTCATCTATGTCACTCTCTCATCTGGCTTTGGACTGACAGACGCTTTAATGGGACGTAATAGCAGGAAATCAGAGTGTGTTTCCTTCGGTGTGTGTGTGCGTGTGTGTGTGTGTGTGTGTGTGTGTGTGTGTGTGTGTGTTGGGATAGAAGTGCAGGACAAAGCCCTTGCTGTGCCACTCAAACTAATATTTCTGGCCGTGGTATCTTACACACACACACACACACACGCACACACACAGACAAGCAGGAAATCTCATGGCAGTCCCAATCAGGTGCACATCGGGGTGCTCGTACTGTACCCTGAGTGAGCTTTGTTAAGCGGAAAGTGCGCATGTGTGCGGCTGAATTGTGGCAGTAATTACTCATCAACCCACCTCTGGTTAGGTGATTAGGTTTCCATAGCAACCAGCCCCGCCTGCAGAATTGCAAGTTTATCTTTCAACGAGGGAATTAATCAAGAATGAAAAAAAAAAAGCCATCCGTCATACAAAGACTCAATTATTCGAGGCTTCCTACATTAATGCCGGATATTGTGCGTGATTGAAATGATTATTTAAAGATCTTCCTCCTTTGTCGACTCGATATGAAACCAAATGCTGCTCAAAAAAATCTATTCGATTCAATCTAACATAAATTACTACACAGAAAAACATTGAAAACCGTAACCCCACAAAATGCCTCGATTATATTTTGGAGCCATTTTTTTCATCAATATTTTTACATTGATAACATTGATACAGCAGGTTGAAATGCATGTTTTTTTTTTCATGACCTCATTTAATTATCCATTTTAGCAAAATTTTTGAGTTGTTGGGAGAAATTCACGTACGTGGCATACATTTTGACATATTTATTAATTTCAAAGCACAGTACAGTACTTGATGTCTTAACACCAATCCAAAACAACCCCCGGACTGCTGAATGAGTTAAAAAAAAATGGTGGGGGGCTATATGGCGATGAAGATAAGAGGAGGCGAGGTCCTTGAAATGAGTGATGACTTGCAGCTCTGGGTTTTGTCTACAGAGTATCCGAGCGGACGAGCTGTCATGCCGGATTAGTAGCTCAGACCCACAAATGTTTTGCTTTTTTCTGTATACCAAGAGGTTGAGCTCACCATAACAATCTGGAACGATCCGCCGGCACAGTACAATATAAGCCACAAAGTCCATTTGTCTCCAGAATGACTTTATTGGAAGATCTCAGTGACAACTTTGGCAAATTGGCTCAATGTATTCCCGAGTCGCCACAACAGGCTTGTTGTCGTGACCTTGAATGTTGGGCGGGGATTCATTGTTAGATAGTTTGACATGGACATGATTGGATTGTTATGTACAGGGTTGGAAATTTAAGTATGGAACATCATATGATCCGTCAATCCAAAAAAAAAACCACAAGTCACTGAGTTCTAGGACAACAAAACAACAAAGAGAATGCAGAAAAGTGGTTAAGATTGAATGGCTTTTATGTGTTGTGTTGTATTATTTTGTTGTGATGTTATTCTGACTTCAAGATGGCGCCGCGAGAGTGGCTGCCTTTACAGCAGCTCCTCTACTTTTTCTTCTTCTACTTTCTTCCTTCCCGTAACTTTGCGGCTGTAAATTGGGAATGTCTCCGTTGTGAGATGAATAAAGCTTTTCTTATTCTTAGTATTCTTAAATGAGTACTTGCATAACATTCCTAGGAAATCACAATTCCCCCCGTTATTTTTTTATTTTTTTTAATTATTATTATTATTATTTTTTTTCTCATGTGGTCTGTGGAGACACCGAGTTGGTAACCCCCGCTGCATTATTTTACTGCCCAAAATAATCATAATAATAATAAATCATGATAAACAACGACACTAGCATCAGTTTATATAATTGTTTATTCTTTCGCCACATGAATCGTGATGGATCCGTTTTTCTTCAGTGCGAGATAAACAAACACTCACATTCACAGAAACAGACCATTTAGTATTCGCTTATTCCGATTATTTCGTTGTTATGTATGTATCGTATGGCAAAAATAGGATATTCCCAAGCCGGGAAAGTGACAGTGCGACCTTCAGGCATGTGATGGTCGCCTTGAAATCGACTTGTCGAGTATAGCCGCATGTATGGATGGATGGAAGCACCAAAAAAAGGAGGGGAACACGCTTGTGAGGACTCGGAGGGCACAACAGCGGGCTTTCATCCCAGACAGAGTGGACTTGAGTGGGCTGGTTCTCTGCCAAAACCCACTCAAGTGGCGGCCCTTGTACTCCCCCCCGCTACAGATCGCCCGCACCGCCCGTCTCGAATTCACCCTTTTCCTTCCCTTTGCTTTTGTCTCTTCGCATCTCACAAGCCGCGCTGGCTTTTCTTGATTTTTTTTTTTGTTTTTTTTTTGCCTGCTTTTTTTGTGTCTATGGCTCCTTGTGTTTTATTATCTGGCGTAGTGGATATTATGAGCGATGACTTTTGTGTCCCCCCCCCTACAAGAGCTTTGTGTCATGTAGGAGTCTTTGTTGATCTTGGATGATGAAGTCAGATTGACAGCTACGGGTTGAATGACACATTACAATTACATTTCTAATGGTTGTAAATTCATTCAATTGATCAATTGTTCATTTTGGAAATGTGATATTCAACATGGCGGCTGGGTGGTCGACTGACTAGCGTGTCGGCCTCACGGTGCCGAGGTGCAGGGTTCGATTTCGGCGCCGGTTTTTCCTGTGTGGAGTTTGCATGTTCTCCCCGGGCCTGCGTGGGTTTTCTCCGGGTACTCCGGTTTTCCTCCCATATTCCAAAAACATGCGTGGCGTGTTAATGGAACACTCTAAATTGTTCCGAGATGTGAGTGTGAATGTTTGTTTCTCTCATTGCGCGATTGGCGAGTGGTTTGCCATCAGTCCAGGCCGCGCAAGGTTCGAGGTTTATCTTTATTCGTCTCCCTTAGGTGAAAATTGTCTTTGAGCAAAGCACATCTGCATACATGAATACAAACAAATCACACATCAGCATAACAGATAAAAACCTCATCCACATTTCTTGAGTGCAAGAACCCCCCTCCAGTGCAACCGCATCACACTTTCTGTTGTTCATGTTCACGAACTCACTTGACTGAGCGTTTTATTTGCTTTCCATGAGCGAGGGTCTGTTCCGCCTCCATCACCACACTGTTTGCCTCATTCTGTCCTCGAACGCATTTACCACCATGCGAAGGGCTCCAATAAGCAGCGCGTGTTTACGTCAGATATTAACGCCTCATTTCAGCCGCGTCTGTCGTTAATCATTTCGGAGTCCTCGCGACGTTTACGTTCCTCTTTCCAAAACTCTCATTCGCTGGCCTCGTGCCGCACTCGCACCCCACCCCAACCCCCCTCTATACCAATCATTGCGGTAGAATGGCGCCTGACCTCTCTGTTACTATCGGTTCCACTCCAGCCACGACAAGCTCTGATGTCATACACTTCTTTTTTTTTTTTCTTTTTTCGTACCTTCAACTCTGGGAAATTGCCAGAGTACTCTACATGTGTGTTTGTGTGTGTGTGTGTGTGTCAGGATTTTTAGGCATCAGTCAGGAAATTGCAGGTGTTGGTTTGTTTGCATCCAAAGCTCAACTGGGGAACTTTTAGCGTAGGTCACATCCTCCTCCAAAGTTCCTTCAATCCTCCATAAAGTTTAAACTGAAACATCAACGTTCAGGAGAGGACATTAAAAAAATAAATAAATAAATAATGGAGTCATCGTGCAGCTCGCTGTAATAGCAGTGAACGGGTCTCCCTCATAATTTAGTCCTGGGTTCGCAATTGGGCTCAGGCCCTCAACCATGAACCTTTTCAGGGGTATCAAACTCATTTTCGTCACAGGCCGCAGCATAGTTTTGGTTATGATTTCATATTGCGTCCGCATTTGTGTCTTCTCATCCAGGATATGTTGTCATGAGAACAAGCATGATACAAAACGGGTGGAACGACGTCGTCGTGTTTCCCGTGCCTCAGCGGCTTCTCTTCTTCTGTCCCTCACAGTAGGTTTGGTACTAAGTGTGCCCGCTGCGGGCGTCAGATCTACGCCAGCGACTGGGTGCGGCGCGCCAGAGGCAACGCGTACCACTTGGCGTGCTTCGCGTGCTACTCGTGCAAGAGGCAGTTGTCCACAGGGGAGGAGTTTGGCCTGGTGGAGGAAAAGGTGCTGTGCAGGATCCACTACGACACCATGGTGGAGAACCTCAAGCGAGCGGCGGAAAGCGGTGAGCGGGTTCGATTCTCTTTGTTGGATGACTACAATCACCCGCGGATTCAGTTTCACGTCTGTCTTGACTTTCATTTCTGTCCGATATACAAATCCACTGACCATGGGGGGGGGGGGGAATTTTAGGATCAGAAGTTTAGGGGTGCCCATTTGGGCAAATTCATCACGTCTTTTTTTTTTCTATTTTTTTTCAGTAGACTGCCATAACTACTAGTACTACTACTACTACTACTACTAATAATAATATTAGTAATGTATTAATATCTTAAGTATCAGTTATTTCCACTGTATTTTGATAACCCCCTTCCAAATAGTTTTCATCTCTGTAGTTTTGTTGAATGAAATCCGTATGATTGTAAAAGCTAATATAATTGTTGATGCTTAAAAAATGGGCAACGCCTAAAATTTTGGAACCAGCTTTCTTGGCTTAGAAGGTGACATACGGTATGCATTTTTTTTTTCTTCGCATATTCGAATCATTCTTGGGATTCCTGAAGCTCAGTCAAAATACACAAAGGAGAAAGAATTAGCACTGACTTAAAATCCAATTTTCATGCTATTTGAATTGACTGTTCTGGATTTTGGGGAGTCCGGTCTTCTGCACCCGGAGTACAGCTTTCGTTAACCACGAAGCGAACAGTGAATCCATATTATCAATTTACACGTGAGCACTGTTCTGGATTTTGGGGAGTCCGGTCTTCTGCACCCGGAGTACAGCTTTCGTTAACCACGAAGCGAACAGTGAATCCATAATATCAATTTACACTTTATGAGCGATCGCGGCTGTCTCAGAAAGCATGCGATCTCCGTTTCACAGCCAGCCTCGTGATCGTCTACAATTATTAAGAAAGATATAAGCCTTTGCTGATTGCAGGTCCCTGACTGTTGTATACTACATACAAATATAATCGATGCTATGCTAAGTGGCCTAGCAGATGCTAAAAGTGCAGCATTATTATTATTATTATTAATATTATTATTATTATTATTATTATGATTATTATTAAAGCAGCAATGTGCAATAATTAGACCCTATTAGAAAAAAAACTGGATGGTCCAATAGCTTGTAAGAAGGAGAATAGTGTCAAGAGGTCATCCACGAACTCAGGGCTAAGTCGCTGATGGTGTAGCGGTACACACACCGGACTTGTGAGTGGGCAGCGTGGGTGGGTGGATGCGGGTGTGAACGGTCGCTTGTCTCTATGTGTGCCCTGTGACTGATTGACATGTGGCTTCTGTACAGATCATGCAGGCCCAGTTTGCCCAGGACAACAACCCGGATGCTCAGACGTTACAAAAACTTGCCGACATGACGGGTCTCAGCAGGCGAGTTATACAGGTGAGTGCGTCCTGCGCGACCGTCACCGTCGTCGGCACTATCCCCCCCGCTTCCGTGGACAAACATCACACCTGTTTGCATCACTCTTCATAGGTGTGGTTTCAAAACTGCAGAGCAAGACACAAAAAGCACACGCCCCAACACAGCGGGGGCCCCCAGGGTCACCCACAGTCCAGGATACCCTCGTCCTTGCCCGATGACCTTCACTACTCCCCCTTCGGCAGCCCCGACAGGGCGCGCATGGTCGCCCTACACGGATACATCGACAGTATGTCTTTGAGCGTTCGCTATTTTTGCTTGCCATTTGCAACAATGAAGACGGCAACAAATAGGATTATTTCATTGTGATAAAGAATGCAGAAATTATACAAACAAAATAATGCTGACTTGACTCTGCTTTCAGATCAAATTATTTTATTATTTTCTCATTGAGGTAAGTTAAATCATTTAAATTTTGTACAAAACGGTTACAACCATAAAGTTCAACTCAGCTGACTTGAAGTTAGAAATGAAATAAATGGTGAGTCATTTTAAAAATGTTTCCAATAAAATAAATGCGGAGTCATTTTTGGAATGATTCCAATACAATATATGATTCGTTTTATATGTACAGTAAATATAATTCAAAATAAACTACTGTGACCGCTAAAAACCTTCAAATAAAATAATTCCAATGCTGGAAAAAAAACCTCATCACTTTTCACTTGCAGCTAATATTATTCATGAATAAAATAATTGAAATAAAAACATACACATACCACATACTTCACTCAATACAAAAAAAAAATCATAAAAACGCTAATCACTTAAATTACAAATCCATAAAATCCTTGTACAGGCTAACAATGTTCATCAAAAAAGCAATACTGTATCGCCATATCAACAAAAACCAAAAACAAATTTATATAACGTGCGTGTGTGTGCGTGTGTGTGTGTGTGTGTGTGTGTGTGTGTTATTCAGGTCACCCTTTCTCCGTGTTGACCTCCCAGAGTCTCCCCCACCAGGCCATGTCGCTGCCTCAGCTGCCCCTCAGCCGCTAGCATGCCGCCACGACTGCGACTTTTTAGGACCTGCCTCAAACCTCTGCGCCCCCCCGACACTTGACCTCCAATCACTCACACCCGCGCGGCAACCATCAGGTCGAGCCGGAGTCGGATCGGAGGAGAGAGAGAGAGTGAAAAAAAAAAAAACACCCTAGTGCGCCGAATAGGAATATTCTGCCTCGTCGTGTATGATGTCATTGATCATACGCACACCCGTGTAACAGGAATTGTTCCGACTTGGGAGGAGTTTGGAAGGCTGGAAGTGACTCAAGGAGATGGACCGAAGCCTCTGGAGGCCCGCAAATGAATG